>NW_010322225.1:0-9272 GCF_000700745.2 Antrostomus carolinensis
AGGCCTCTATAAGATCTCCCCAGAGCCTTCTTGTCTCCAGGCTGTTCAGCCCCAACTCTTTCAGCCTTTCTTCATAGGAGAGGTGCTCCAGCCCTCGGATCATCCTCGTGGCCTCCTCTGGACTCGTTCTAACTGGTCCATGTCTCTCTTGTGTTGGGGGCTCCAGAACTGGATGCAGTACTCCAGGGGGGGCCTCACAAGAGCAAGAGTAGAGGGGCAGAATCACCTCCCTCGACCTGCTGGTCATATTTCTCTGGATGCAGCCCAGGATATGGTTGGCCTTCTGGGCTGCAAGCACACATTGCTGGCTCGTGTTGAGCTTCTTGTTCACCACCACTCCCAAGTCCTTCTCTTCAGACATCTAGTTATTCACTGTGACAGAGATATGGATAAAGGAAGGGATGGAAAGATTCACGCCTTTTCCAGTAAAATTCCACTTTTCATGTGTAAGATCACTCATAACTGCAAAAAAGTACTCGAATTCTGGCAATGAAGCATGCTTTCTCTGACAGAACTTGACTGCTACAACTTAATTTTGGTACATTTCAGAGCTTTGTAAAAGATCTATGCAGACAGGCCTTTTGTTAGCTTTGAGATCCATAACAGGTGAATTTTAGCTTTCTAAATGAGATTCTGAATCTCCCAGAAACATAGGTCATTCCCAGTTCTGTGAAGAGGGGGAAAAGTGATTGAATATTGAGAAAAACAAACTGTAATAATGTGGAAGACAATGGAGAGTGAGAGAGACACAAGACTAGCCTAGAATTCATTACATGAGCAAAACTGAGGTAGAAAAGCTGGTCGTGTGAAAGTCCAGTTTTAGGTAAATCCTTCTCTTTGTGCTTTTTCAGCCAATTCTTATAGGCCTGTGGAGAGAGAAAATTAATTATAATAAATCCCCCTTCAGACAGTGTCCCAAAACCATGACTTCTGTCAATCTAATATATATTTAATAAATTAGTAAGTTGGTATCTCTCTCCCTGCTGCTGGTCATGCCCCTAATAACTCTAAGATTAGGAGAATAACAACATAAATCCTTTGCTTCCCATTTCAGACAGTACCACACACACATCATCATAACAGAAGATAACGGTGACTGCACCAGGAATGAAACTTTCAAGGAAAGTCACAAATATGTGAATAAAAATTAAGAGGCTTTCCAACTCCCAGCATTTTTTGTACAAGAATGAAATAAGTACCATCTGAGGCCTAGAGATCTCAGAGCACCCTGCACTCAGTAATTAATTAAACTGCTGCACTGCTGCATGAGGAAATAAAAAATTCCCTCTAGATTAAAGTATTGCTGAAAACATTATGGAGTCATTTTACCACCACACAGAATTCTGTTTCATGTCTCAGCTTAGTTCCTCAGGTATAACATAAACTTATAAATAATAACGTGCTTTTGTACACATGACGTAAATGGGGAAGTAAAGAAGGGCCCATCCCAGAACTGGTGAAGGGGAGAAGTGGTCTTACTTGGAGATTATGAGCAAAGCTTTATGAGGAACCTATGTCTGCAATAGCAGAGGATATGTAGGGCACATGCCTCACCGGCACAGGCATGCAAGAAATCTGGAACTGGAACAGCACCTAGGAGAGGGATGCAGCAGAGCAATCTTGTGGCACGGCGGTTGAGTTTTGTGGTGAGACTATGAGACTAGAGAAGTAGACTACAATACCTGGTAAGCAATGGTGAGCCCTCCAGTGTCAGCTGTATTCTCCAACAGTGTAAAAGTACCATTGACCTTAAAGCTATAGCTTTCATACTGTTTAATCAAGCAGTCTATAGATTTCTGTAGCACACTTCTGTTGCATGTAGGACAACCCCCAGGCAGCACTGTGGGGAGAAAAAAAAAACACAACAAAACCTCGAAATTAAAGGTATTTCAGGTGCTGAAATCTGTATTCCTCGCATTAATCACTGAGTCTTCTTAGTAGTCAGCATGGCCTAAGAATGGGTTTTCCTTAGGTTCGTCTACCTTAATTATATATGTACTTTTATATAGGAAGAAGTTCTTCACTGTGAGGGTGGTCAGACACTGGCACAGGTTGCCCAGAGAAGCTGTGGATGCCCCCTCCCTGGAGGTGTTTAAGGCCAGGTTGGATGAGGCTTTGAGCAACCTGGTCTAGTGGAAGGTGTCCCTGCTGATAGCAGGGGGGTTGGAACTAGATGATCTTTAAGGTCCCTTCCAACCCAAACCATTCTATGATTCTATATATGTATATATAGATACATCAATATAGGGACCAGGATTTAAGATCCCCTGAGGGAAAGTACCAATAGGGACCAAGAAGAATGAACAAAGACACCACAGCTGGTACCCACCATAACCATAGAATGTGTGAAGAAGTTCATGCGCCATGAAGACCCCAATAGCTCCAAAGTTCACAGCACTGAAAAACAAACATGAAGACAGTGCTTTTGGAAAGAAAAAGAAGGCAGGTGAGCATTCTTTACAGCCACTGAGCTATAAAGAAGCCACTTTGGGCTGCACAGGAGCATTCTACTCTGAGTGTACACAGAAACACTTTCTATTTATTGTTTCTGAGATGTGATACACTCTGTAAAAACCCAAATACAAGTGTAAATTACTCTGCCAATGCTTAAAATTGTACTATGTACTTGCATTAAAATATCCATTGCTAATAAGCCATCGTAATAATGAAGAGTCCATGAATGAGATTCTGCCTTTGTTAACTCTAATGACATATATTCTTGTTGAGATATGTCCTTATTTACCCACTACTGGTTGAACTGCTGCACAGAAATTAACTGCAATGTTAACCGTAAAAAAGCAGAATGGCTGGAGAAGCAATCTTGCCCCAACCATTCTATGAATCTATAACAATTGTACTGCTTTGTTGACTTCTTATTTCTAATCCTCACAATCATCTGAATTGGCTTTTGTCAGTAAAGTTTAAACTTTGGAACATCATCTGAGAAAATGTTATTTTGTCAACTCACGAAAAGATGATCAAGTTTGATTTATCAGTCTACTCAACTGGGATGACAGTGAGAAAAATGTATTTTACTAACACTGAATACAAAAAGAATAAGAAATTGTAGACACTTTTTCAGAGAGGAAGAATATGATAAGTGACAGCCCATACCACTGGAAATATTTTTTCTTTATTTTTTTGAGGTGACCTGTTCTTCATACTATAATGAATTCATGAAATACTGAAAGCACTAGAAGATGTCATACAACTACTAGTAGAAAATCATCATGGAGAAAATAATTACTTTTAACTGAGACACGTTTCTTTCAAACTTCTAACCTCTTGACACAGTGTGAGCTTATATTTCAGTACAATGGGATTAGAAGAAGTATCTGTCCATTATTGTGCAAAAAAGGACCTCAAATTATATTTTTACAGTCAACTTTTAAGTGCTTTTCATATCAGAAAAATACGGCCTAACAGATCTGTTCCATATGATGAAAGAACCCAACTATAAGAGTATGGTCTACAGAAGTGTCATTGTTATGGAGATGACTGAGTTAGAAATGTATTTGCTTATTAGAGAAAGTTTATTTTAAAAAAAGAAAGAGAAGAATTGTGTTTGATCCATATGAAAAAGACTTCTGATAAGAAGTTGCTCTGTGAGGCTCCTATTTTCTCTGGGTTATATTTCTATGGGTTAGATTTCAAGAATTCTTGGAATCTACAAAATGAGAGGCAAAGGCAAAATACCTTCTTTGTAGTTAATCTAGATAAGACTTCTGCCTCTTTGCTCTGGAGCAATATACTTGGCTTAGCTTAGTTTCACCTAGATTCTGATTTTGCTCCAGCACAGTCAGTGATCACATTCTTTCAGAATTCTTAAGGCATAATCCATCTAGCTTTAGAAGAAGCTCCTTTCCAACCCCCCCCCCCACCCCTTTACTGTGTCTTTCTGGGATGCAGTAAGAAAAAGAGGTTAAAGACAGACCCATTAAGATTCTTCCTGGAAACATGGTGCAGCCAAGTGACTACATTCAACTTCCACCTTTGCAGCCCCTCCATACCTGGGAAACTCCATGTGGAAAAAAGGGCTGCGGAACATTCCAGCAGGAAAGACCACCATGTGGTGCCTTATTGAGTAGTATGAATGCACAGTCCAGGGGGACACATGCCAGCTAGAAGCAGAAAAAGAGAAATGAGAGAATGTATTAAGTACTTATCTCGTATCTTGCTCCTTTCCTCTACTGGGCTTGCAAAAAATGGTCTGCTCAGTAGAACTGTTCATATAGCAGCAGCAAATGATAAAATTCACATTATCTAGAGTTAAAGATGTTTGAAATAAACCTTAATTTCTTTACAGATGGTCAGAGTTAGTAGCTTAGCTTTCATACACATTAAGGAATTCACCCTCACAAATCCTCTGTCAGTAAGTCAGGATTAATAACTTTCTGTGAAGTCCTGCTCAGAATACTCTTCAGGTGGTGTAAGGTCCCAAGCATGTCTGTCAACGCTGCCTGCCTTCTAAAGCATCCTATGTCCTGCCTTTGAGATGACTCTGCCAGCATTCACATAATCACACTGGTTTGCTGTTTGCTTTGTTGCTAATTCCAGGAGAACCAGCTATCCCTCTTACTCAAGTGTTCATCAGCAAAAAAGGTTATTTTTTCAGGGGTCTGGGGCTCCCTCCACAACCATGGGGACTTTTGGTACCATTGGCACAAGACAGGCTTCCAGATTCAAGGCTTTTTAAAGCAGGACGCAGCAATACAGACTTGCAGCAAGAAGGACAACATCATCTTGTTTCGCATGAGAAGGGTTACTGGCCAGTCAAGACAGGTGATTATGCCCCTCTATTCAGGAGTGGTGAAACCATATCTGGAAGTACTGTGTCCAGTTCTGCTCAAACCTCCCACATCTGCCCTACTTCTCTAGTAGAAGAGAGATATAGACATACAATTGGACACAGTCCTGAGTGACCTGCTCTAGCTGACCCTGCTTTGAGCAGGATGGTTGGACTAGGTGATCTCCACAAGTCCCTTCCAACCTCAGTTAGTCCTCCAGTGTGTGATTCTGGTTTGTTTTTCAGATCAGTATCTGACACTTACTTATGCTGTGAGTGATCCTGAAGGAGTTTCAAGTAGGAATTTTCCCTCAGTACTTTCAAGCAAGCCACCACATTGAGGAAAAAAGTGTCTTCATTCAACTCCAACTGAAGGAAGAGACAGGTAATGTGATTATCATAGAGCATGAGCAAGGAATGAATTGCACAGTATGAGAAACAGAAAAGACCCATAGGTCAAAAAAGGGTTAATCAAAAGACAAACCAATGGAATACTTATGGTTTATTCTAAAGTTCTAAAGACATTCAATTTAAGATATGACAGGAATATTATCTGCAAGCCAAACAGAGCATACAAGCAGGTCACGACCAATGTCTATCAGGCCAGCCACTCTAAATTGGAGACAGCATAGGCAACAATATAGAAGCAATAAATAAAGGTTCTCTGGGTCCATATGTTCTCAGAAAATGAACAGCAGGAAATGTGCATTGCTCTGGAGGTCATAGCCTCTTTTAGCAGCAAAGATAGCAGTTGGTACAGGTAAACTGCCAACAATGAGGCAGGCATGTTTACATTATATAGCTCACATTCTGGTATTCCAGGTTCACTTTGTCAGTCTGGAGTATGTAAGCTGGATAGCCAATCTCCACTTGTAGTTCAGAAACCTAAAATCATAATAAACAAACAAATGAACAAAAAGAAATGTGACTAATAGGAGGCTTTACATTCTAGAAGTCCTTTTTAAACTCCATTTCTAAACAACCTAAACAATCTGAGAATCAGCCCTTCAAAATGACAGCTGCTCTGTTAAAACAAGAAATCTCTTGCTACTCTGCTTTCTTACCTCAATGACCTGGGGCCTAATGTTATTCTACACTTCTTTTTCTTTATAGCATTGTTTTCTAGCATTCAGCTTTATAGTTTTTAACCTCTGTAGTTGTATAAAACTGAATTGTATCTAATACAATTAATTCAGAGTATCCACCAACAGAGAAACATTGAGCCTTTCTATGCCTAGACATAAATGTATGATCACATGTGCATGATAGCACTTATAAAACCACCTACAATTTTCAGTGTGTATAAGATATCTGTTTAAGATTGTGTGCCTGTAGAAGCAGGATCTGAAGGTGCAGGCCCCTTCGATTCCTTTTCCAAGGGCTTCAGGGAAAGGAAGGTCTCAGTAACTTCTGCCCTCTGCACGCACCAAGGCTTTAGTCTTCTGGCGAGTCTGTTCATCCATCCACTCCAACTGATCCAGTTGGCGATAAAGTGCATCTTGGATCTCAGAGAACATCTGATCAGCCTGCCATGGAGAAAAGGTAGCACAGTAAGAACGCACAAAAACATTGTTCAGGCTTAGCTATCCTTCCCATGTTCCAGCGATTCAACCACAGAATAACTTGGGGAAAATTCCTCTTCTTCTTATGAAAGAGGAGATTTCAGTTTCCACGATGATTTTGGCTTAAGTTGTTTGGCATCCAGTGGTTCCTCACAGGGCTCACCATTCTCTCCAGACACCTTTTCATCTTGCCTCTCATGGTAACTAAGAGGGAAACATAATTCTTTTTCATTCAATCCCTTTTGGGATAGCAATGGACCAAATGATTGCCTCACTTCTTGAGTGAAATGAAAATTCAGTATCCACACTCATTCTGGTGTCTCCCTTTCCAAAGTTATGGCAATCTGAGTCTCTCCTTCACAAAAGTATGTTTTGTTCATTCATCTTTTATAAAACCTGGTGCCTACACTAACTTCCCTCAAAATCAAAAGGAACCCTGGTCATTATAGGAAAAAAAGATATCTTTGCCACACTGCAGACAGGTGTTCCTTTTTTTGTGGACTGCCTCAGAATGTTTTGACATTGATTTGTTTCTGTGCAACTGGTCATATGATGGCTTAATGGCTTTGCAATTGAAAATCTTATTTAAATATGTCAGATTGATGATTAGTACTGTTAATACTAACTGTCATTCCAGAAAGCACACTGAGACTACATACATTTGTAGGGCTGTCATAGGTATTGGTACTGCACAAATGACTTTGCTAGCAGTTGAGAAAAAGATAATAACTGGTATTTTAGCATTAATTATTCTTGTAATGACAGCAATGTCTTGTTCTGACATCTTTCATTCCCCGAAAAGGAGAGGAAGTGCATAACTACAGGAATATGCGCATGTGTGCAACACGATTTTGCTGCCTCGATGTGGTCTTAAGTTGGCATGTCAAAAAAAGAAAGACATGACATTGAACTCTGCTTGGGGGTTAAGAGGATGAATACCTACAAGTTTCTTGGTCTGCTGAGGGAAAATTTCTTGGACAATCATCTCCCCTAGAACTGGCTCAAAGAAAGAGCTGGTATCAGTCAGGCACTTCCTCCAGCGCTCAGCTGGGATCTGTAAGAACAGAGAAAGAAATAGAGACACGAGAGTGAGGACAGAGATAGGAAGACAGTAAAAAGATATGCAAACATGCAGTCAGTATCATATATGCTGTGATTTAAAAATGATGGCAGTGAATGATAAGTAATGTAGTTGAATTTAAGCTACCTCAGAAAAATTTAATCAGGTAAAACATTGATTTCCTTATGATTTACTCCACTTACTTTTACACAAGATGAAGATTCAAATACTAGCTGAGAAAAATACATAGAAGAAAGATGACCATCCATCTACTGTTCCCTACTACATGATACAGTGCACTTAGGTCTCTAAAGTTTTGATTGTCATGTTTACTCCCACTTTTCTTTGATAAAAGGAAGCATTTAATGGCCTATTAGAGCAGTTTTCCTCCCCAAGTCTAAGAAACTCCATCCAGGCAAAGACATCAAGAGAACACCCAGAAGGTGTGTAATAGGGTGTTCAGCTGCTGCGGAAGCTGAATAAGATGGTTAAAGGCTAACTCACCATTCTAGATTCCATTTCTCCATAAAGAATCTTTGATAGCTCCCAACGTGCATCTTGGAATCGACTGTCAAGGGCTGGGGAGAGATTTCCAACCAGACAAATAATCATATAAATGTGAAGGACCCTGTAGGAAAATGACATTTTAAAAGATTGAAGATTGATTGTTTATAGTGACTGTAAAAACAGAGGTGTGGCAAGTGTTAGAGGAATAATTTGAGGCAGAAGAACCCTAGTAACCCAAACAATGACAACAAAGTACTCGGAATGGGCTACACCTCAGGCTATCAAAGAAGGATAATTTGACATTCATCAACCAAAGAAACTCTCTCCACAGAGCACTGTGAAGACTCAAGGGGTAATTTCCTGCTCAAGAGCAGGATTCTTTATGGAAAGCAGGAGAAAGAGCATTTTTAGGACTGGGTGAAACTTGTTATAGAATATTCCGAGGGGTCTGTGGGACTCTGTGAGACCTATTATGCGATGTTTATGGGAAGGACCAAGAGAAGGGAAAGGGAAGGATTGTGATGGACTGGGGAGAACACACATGAGAAAATTGAGAGGAAAGGTGGTAAGAGGGAATGGTTGTGTATAAACTTGTAGTTTGCCAGGACATCTGTCTGACTGACCCCTTCACATGGTCACCAGAATCTGTCCTATCTTAATAAATGCTGTTCTTAAATAACATTCTACTCTCTGTATGTGTGGAAGGGACTGGATACTGGAGAGACAAGGAGTCTGAGAGTTGACTACTGGAGGGACTTTGGTTCAAGCCAGCTGCTGGAGAGAGCAAGGGTCTGAGGGCTGACTATTGGAGACACTACCAGTTTGAACCAGTTACTGGAGAGATTTGCTTTTATATGAGTGTTTGTAACAGGAAGAGAACAGAGTACCAGCGACCAAAGCAGAGCTGCAAGACCTAGGGACTCATATATCCAGCCAGCAGCTGTGGACACCAGGGGATCTGGGGCCAGCTTCTGGACAGACTGAATATCTAAGCCCAGCCAGTGTAGTGATCCTTATTGTATGTGTACATGGATATATTTCACTAGTGTAGACGAATCCTGATCAGCTGAAGAGGAGGAATAGGATCAGACTGTCCAAGCTGTTCATGTTTGTGTGAGTGCTATGGGTTGGTGGGTGCCAGTAAAGGCACTACGTTCCATCTGTGTTGATCTGTGTGACATATATATCTATCATTTATATGTGTGCACATATATGGTGCGTGCATGTGCAAGTCTACTGGGTATGTATGCTAAGCCTTAGTATCAGCTAAAACTGTGGATATAGAGCCACAGCAGTCTTGCAATTGTAAGGTGTGATAGTTTCACCGGGCTAGCCCTCAGCTAGCAGCCAACACAAC
>NW_010322226.1:0-7920 GCF_000700745.2 Antrostomus carolinensis
GAGCTGTTGACCACAACGCTTTGAGTGCGACCGTCCACCCAGTTCCTTATCCACCGAGTGGTCCATCCATCAAACCCACATGTTTCCAATTCAGAGACAAGGATGTCATGTGGGACGGTGTCAAACGCCTTGCACAAGTCCAGGTAGATTACATCAGTTGCTTTAGCCTTATCTACCAATGTTGTAACTCCATCATAAAAGGCCACCAGATTGGTCAAAAGGTTAAATATCTTTTCCTTTTTCTTTTATATATATTTCAGAAAGTTTAATATCTTTTCCTGTCCCTAAATTTTAATGGGCTCTTACCTCTGATTAATCTTTTGCCCATGTTGTGTGGCAGAACAATGGTGTGTTTGTTAAACTCTCAGCAGAGCTGCTGGTTCGTTGTGTCCTACTTACATTGTGTCCTGTCCTTACTTGTCTATTGGTAATCCTCCATTTTATCTGTAGTGGGTCTTTTTTTCTTTTCCTTATCAAAACAACAGAAACAAAAAATAACACTCAGACCATTCTGTCTTGTATTTCAACCTCAAAGCTGAAATGTTAGAGAGAACTTCTTTCTTTCTTTGTCTAACATATTCTGTATTAGTAGCTTTAAGAGCAGGAAAATCAGGTCTTGCACTCTGTTTTCTGAGATTAAAGAAGAGCACTAGGGATTTTACACTTTACTGTTGTGCCATCTCTGGAAGTGCACAGGAATAATAACCATTTGAAGATTTTTGCCAAAACAACATGGTGAAATTTTCCACAGCATATGAGCAATGTTAACATTAGTTTTTAAAAGTGTCCTACAGTCACTAAGGCATTTACTCTGATTAGTTCTTCATGTGCATAAGTAATTAATGTATTTGTCATTGTAGTGGATATCCTCCTGAATTGCCCAAATCGTGTACCATAGTATGGGTCCTATAGAATAACACTGTTCTGGTTTTTAGCTGAAATAGAGCTGGGTTTCTTTTCAGTAGCTAGAACAGCGCTGTATTTTCCTTTCAGCCTGGGATTTGTTATGAGAGAAACACTGATAACATACCAGTGTTTTCATTTTTGTCTGGAAGTGAAGGACTTTGTGTTCTGTTAGTCTACAAGCACAAGATCTCAGGGGGTGAGGAATATTTAAATTAATGAGCTAAATTGGCATTTGGATATGCCAATGAGATATTTCATATCATATCGTATCATATCATATCATGTCATGTCCAGTATATTAGTGAGGGTCTCTTCCTCTTTTCTCTCTCTCTGACTTTCACTTGGGCTCTCGCTCTTCTGGGATTGTGGTTTTGGTTCAGGATTGTCACTTCTCTGGGATCGCTATCTGGGAACAGGCCGGGCTTGGTCAGTTGGTAGAGGACAGCTGCACTGTGTGTCACTCATTTGCATATTTTGTTACAGTTATAATTATCACTAATATTTTAATATTAGTATTATGTTAAGTTTTCTTTTATTTCTATTATTAAACTGTTCTTATCTCAGCCTATGAGTCTCCTTACCCTTGCACCTCAATCCTCTCCCTATCCCCTGGGGGTGGGGGGGAAGTGGGTGAATGGCTGTGTTGGCTGCTGGCCGAGGGCTAGCCCAGCGGAACTATCGCAAACACCCATGTGCCTCCTATTGAATATAATTCAATATTGCCTGAGTATATAACAATATTGGACCATGAACTCTGACCTCAGGCAACAAAGATGCTGAAGTAGCTTTGTATACATTTGATATATAGTCTTCACAACAGTTCCCAGAGAGATCTGATAAACTGTGAAACTGAAGAGTAAAGAAGTCCACTAGAGTATGTCAATGTTTATTCTTTATGTCTCACAGTGAGAGTATATGGAGAACTAATTCAGCTACACTTTCTGCACAGCTTGCATACTGGATTTGCTATACTAGTCTGATACATAACACACCTGAAAATATTTCAGTGTTTTGTCTGCTGCTTTTGCCTAAGGGCTTGGGGTGTGTGGGTTTTTTATTAACTTTTCTTATCACGCAAATCCCAACCACTATGCTTTGTTAGTGAAAACTTGAGGTTTTGGGGTTGTATTTTCTTACTATTGCTGAAAGCATTAACTGTTGATTGCATAGAAATAAATCTTTTAATGAAAATTTAATAGTTATTAATAGTTAAATTAATGGTTAATATTGGGTCTATTTAAAGTATCTGAAACTTCTAGGAGAATTTGTTTTGTCTCTAAGTTTAAGTAACTAAACATGTGAATTTTTATGGATCTGCAGAGAGGCACAATAGCTGAAATAGTTTTTGCAGGCAAGGTGTTTACTATATACCCTGCAGCCTTAACTGAAACAGTTATTAAATCACTGTCACTCATGGTAAATCACTTTTATAATTCTTTAGAGACAAAGTATTTCTTACCCAGCGCTATGAGTACACACTCCACAGGTGTCTGAACATCATGGAGAAGTTTACCATCTAAATAAGATATAATTCAGCTAGTGAAAACAAACAAACGAAAAACCCCAAACAAACAAAAAACCAAACCAAACCAAAAAAAGATAATCCCAGGAGCAATTGCATTGAATTTGTTGTAGGCAATGTGCCAGTTTCAAAAGTACTGTTGTACCAAGGAAAGTTAGCAAGGCCGACCTATTCAATCTGTGTGCTGTGCTGTTGGAAACAAATAGATCAAATGATTGAAACAGAATCAAATACTACTGTCTTTCAATGAGACTCCATTAGCTCATTGTTCGTTGGCTAGACAGCCCAGATCTGATTCCAGACAGTGCCATACCATCACAGACCTTGGCCTGGAAGTGTAAATGCCAAAGTGCATTCATGGAAAAAGTCTGCGAGGTAAATGTTTTCATGTCTGACATTGAAAGTGAGGATAGAAAGTGATCTTATCATGAAGAAATTCAGTTCTTCTTTCCTGACATATTCTCTTGTCACCCATCTGGGAAGGATTACCTCACATGTGATCAAAATAATTCCCTTTCTTTTGTACATGGGCCATAGTCTGTTCTCATGTCTCAAGTCCTCATCAAAGTAAGTGATCTGCCTGGGTTTTGAACTGTGCAGCATTCATAATCAGTGATCTCGTTGTCCATTTACTACAAACTGGATGCTATAAACCTGTACTATAGCAAAAAAGTAGTTATAATGGGAAGGTTTGGGGATTTTTTTCCCCTTTCTCTTGTAGTGCCATATGGGACCAAAGTCATGGATCCCCTTGCTAGCTGCTTGCCTCCAAGTTACCAGTCCTGTTGAGCTGACAGTATGTTCCCAGCTCACTGCAGGTTTGGTGAAATTTATGCACAGCAGCACTGAGTGGGAAGGATTGTTGGAACATAACACTGCTTCCACTAGTTGCTTCTCTCTGGTTATCATCAGACTCTCGTTTTTTCAGTATTATTTTTAGTATGGTAAAGTGGGAATATTCCTTCATCTTACAGGGAACTTCTGAAGCTGGTTTTATTATTATTTTAGAGTCAGTCCTTTCTTTCATTGCTTCTCAGTTAAACAGAGTGAGGTCAGAGGTACTAGGTGTGCACAAAAGAGCTACATAACTTCTCAAACAGCTCTGCAATAGCTGTTGGGGTAGCTGTTTCATCCCATGATGCCCAGCCTCTTATTGCAACTGCAGAAGTCCTTTGAGCACTTGCAGCTGCCTAGTGCAACTGCTGCATAAGATGCAGATAGTCTGAACTCCTAATTAGCAATGTTGGAGTGTAGAAGGCATGTGGTGCTGAAAATGTTGAGTACCTGTAAAGATTCTATGTTGCCAACCCCAAAAGAAAATTCTTACCGAAATTCCCTAGGGTATTATAAGGTGAAAACTAAAGAAAAAAAAAAAAGATCGAAAAAGTAGGGAACTTTGGAAGTTGGAACCTGGAGCCTGTGTGTAAGCCTAAGCATTTATTTGCTTATGGCACTGCTGAAATATGAATATAAATAATCTGCTAATTATTTGAGAGATTGTTTTGTGTGCCTCTCCTGTACCCTCTCTTCTCCAGAAGCATGCATAGTATGTTTTCTGAGTTGTTTTGTGACTGAAAATCGGAAGTGATTAATATTTTTCAGCGTTTGTATTTCTGGGTCTGGAAGATATTTTGTGGACACACATTATGACAGGATGTGTACATCCCATTCCTCTTCTGTGAAAATCAATAGCAGCATGATACATAGACACAATCCTTAAATAAAACAAAGCTTTACAAACATATCTTTAAAACTACTAAACATTGAGGGATTTTTTCCATCTGTGTACTATCTAAAAAGCACAGAGTGCCTCTGGTGCCAATTAATCTAATTGGTTAACTTATTTGGGCAATGTTTTCAAGTGCCACTAAAATCTCTTAGGCCTTGGCACACAATTAAAGGAGTTGGTTTCAGCAGTTAAAAAAAAAAGAAAAGAAAAAGAAAAAAGGATCAATTAAATCATATTTAAACATCTCTGTGAGAGCTCGTGAGTAAATGTGTGTACCATTTATACAGATGCATGTGCAAACATGAGTCTGTTACTAATTTGGAATATTAAGTAGTTTCAAGACTTTTGTCTTTCATTAAAATTTCTTTGAAACATTAATCATGTACTGGCTTTTTAAAAAGTTAAGAAAGTTCTTTCTTCTAGCATGGGATTTTTTTTTAAGTTTTGATTCCTTTCTCATCCGTTTTCCTTTGATTCTTCTCTTTACTGTTATGTCTTTTTCCTGGTTCAAAGATCAGGATGGAAGCTGTCAAGGAGCAGAGCAACAGCGAGGTGGAACAGGATGTGTGGCTTTCTAGGTCTGCTTGGCATTTGCAATGCTCCTTCTGCAGCTGTGGGCTGTGGACATAAAATGAACACTAGGACTTTTGGCTTACTGCTTTTTAAAATCAATGTTGCCTACAGGAAACTGAAAATACTATGTTGCACTGTCCCATATAGCGAGTTTATGCAAAACAAATGCCACCACCCTTTCTTGATGCTGCTGATGGTACTTGAGCACAGGCCTGGAGGTTGCTCGGACTTTGAAGAGACTTTGCCCTTGGACAGCTGTGGCCTGCATCCTGCTCTCTCCTCTGTGTAGAGGTGCTTTGCCCATGCCAGAGAAACCCCAGCCATGCATGGCCAAATCCTGGCAGCAGGTGTCCAAAGAGATGTTTGGAGAACCAGTGTCACCTTCCAGCCCTGTGCCCTGGTGCCCTCAGGTCTGCAGCTCCAAACAGCAATCAGCTTCCTTTGCCATGCCTGACATTGTAACCCCATCTGTAATTTCAGGAGCACACTCATACTTCTCTCATTCTCCGTCCGGGCTCTCCTCACCTCCCCCACCCCCCTACAGCCTCTGAGTTTCCTCCAGGACATCACATACATCCAAGACAGGGCCAAAACTGGATGAAAAAAATGAAAGAAGATATAGACACCAAGTTTTAAATTAAATGAGATGCAATAGTTTGGTGGGGAAGAAAAGTCTCTCCTAGGCTGCCACTGACTTTGGCAAGGGTATAGAAATTTACTAGTGGCTAGTAATTATGACCCCACTCTTTCAAAGAGCAATAAAATATAATTGCAGTAGGAAACTAAGCAGGTGGTCGGTTGAGTGAAATTTACTTTTAAAAACAAATGATGCATAAATATGCAGGGCATGAAAGAAAATTACCTCAGATTATTACATTTTTTTATTGTCCTCTAGCTTTGTTTTACTGTGCAGTCTTGCTATGGATATTGTATCAACACCGTGAGATATGGAGAATCGGAGTGTTTGAAGTTAATGGCACAAAACACATTAATCTACTTATAGGCAGCTTGAATAGTGTGAGTAATTCTATGCCAGCAAGTGTCTTATGTTCCTGTGTTATTCCCTTTAGAGCAAGTGAGAGTTCACAGTCTTAAGTTTCCTAAAATGGAATTGGATACATAGAAGCCTGCAGTTTGTTTATGTTTCTCTTCAAACTAATGGAACAATGTGGTTGCATTCAATTAAACCTTTTCTTCCAGCCTTTGCAATCTTTGCAATATCTTTGTGGTTTTTGATCTTTATGTAGCTGTGTTTATGCTAAATAGATTAAACCCTAAATTGGGACTATGGTGTATAAATGTTAAAATAAGCAAAATAACCACTTGACTGTTGCCAGTTGTTGCTGCCCCCACAGCAATCTTGAAAGCAAGATGGTGGTGCAGGTTTTTTAAGTGTATATATATGTGTAAACATCCATTATATTTTGCCGGGTTATATGATAATTTTTACCACAACCTCTTAAAAATAATGTAAGGTGAAAGAATCTCACATTCCTTCCTTAGAGGGAAGTAGGAGGATTATTATATGAGATGATGGGGCATATATAATTATTATATTGCTGCTCATTTTAACTGCTTATGATATTGAAATCCCTGTCAGGCTGAGGTGCTCATAATCCAATACCTCGTTTCTCACAGGAGCCACTCAAAATACTTGAGAGGAAGGTAAAGGAAACTGCAGACCTGACAAATAAAGCTTAACTAGTATTTACAGGAAGTCTGTTGGCTTACGAAGCCCAGACTTCAGGATATGGTCTTTCTTTTTACTCTCTAGCCAAGGTGGTTGTTCTCCTCAACCTTTAACAATGTACAGGAATGGCTTGTTGACTAATTTGGGGAGTGGGGCGTAAGACTAAAAGGAGGAAAAGAAGACAAAGTGAGTCCTTATTTTCTTCTTGTAGTTAGTGAACAAGATGGAGTGAGTGAAATGAACAGGGAAAACATTCCACTTGGTTTCTGCTTTGCTTTGTTGAAAGAGCTCTGTGAAGAGCAATGAACTACACAAAGCACACTAAGGAAGAGTGGCTGTCGCAGACCACTCTTGTGTCCATGAGCAGTGGGCCCCCATCTCTGCTGAAGGAGTGGCTGATCAGTTTGCCTGGGTCCTCGCTCCTGTAAAACCAAATGTCAAAGTTCTCAAGTTCTTGGCAGTGTTCCCCATTAGATGCACTGCACTGGGTTGTTAGTTGTGTTTGGCATCTAGCTTCAGATGTGTTATTTTGAGGGGTTTTAGAAGCAAAGGAATCTCTTTTGCTATGGATCATAATGCAAATAATTGGATAAAACAGACATCTGTACAGTGAATAACATTGCTCAGACTTTAAATCCCCCTTGACTTATTCTCAGCTACCTCATATTTAATGGATATGGAGGAGAAGATCACAGACATCTGGACGGTTTTTTTCAACAAAGAAATGTAGAGTTGATTTGCCTTTCCAGTACTTCACTTCACTTTTTTTTTTTTTTTTTTTTTTTTTTTTTTTTTGGCAGTAAAACTCCTTGAGGGGTGTATTCACTTTCTTTGATTTATGAATGTTTTACATGTCTAGTTCAGGAAGATGGGAGGAGAGGAGATTCTGAAGATAAAAAGTTAACTTCAGTCTGACTTCTAAAGATTTAGAGTTTTTTAAAAACAGTCAAGGACCTGTTGACACAAAGATATGGGAACTATGTGTCTTGAATTTTAAATCTCATGTATTCAGAGGCAGTTCTTGTTTCAGAGTTAAAAGCAAATGTTTCTAGTGTTAGTGGCTAGGATCTAAAGAGATGCTTCATGGGTGGCTTAGGAGCCATGAAAATTACCTATGGATATGGAGGTTGCAGAGCATGAGGGGAGAAGATGTTTCAAGAGGAACTCAACTTTCTTTTGCCAGTGAGAGTTTACACTACTAAATGAATATTAGCAGCATGTATGGATCTGGCCACCTGTAACTGGCAATGCAGAAGACCATGGGTCAATCATCCAAGCAAAAGCTCAGCTGGAGGCTGCAGCTGCAACAGTGGATTTGTCCTGCAGAAAGCCTCTCTCCTATCTGATGTAAACTACGAGTTGCAGTCAAAGTCTTTCCTGGGGCATTTCCTTCATTTCTCTGGGAGTTCCCCACACTTGACCAGCCCTCACAGCCTCCTCATGGCTAGAGGCAGAGGTGTCATCCTTCAGTAGATCTCTGCTTTCCTGAACAGAGTCCCA
>NW_010322226.1:7941-19184 GCF_000700745.2 Antrostomus carolinensis
CCCCCAGCAAGGTCTCAAATGTTACCTGTGCAAAAAGTGAGACAGAGTATTTGCACAGATGGCATGATCATTTCAGCCCTTTTTCCTCAGAGTCTGTAAAAAGACACATTGTAGGCTTGCATCAGACCCTGATAGGTTTCTTAGCTAGTCTCTAGTTTACTCTGCTGTTTCATGCATCGAATGACACATTTCATGTCAACTGACTTGTGTACTGTAGACATGCTGGTGAAACTTGCCCAAGTTCTACATAATATTTTTAAAATTTATTATTTATGTTGTTTATTTTAGCACTTTTACAGTTTTAATAGCATCACCAAGAACTCTGGGAGGAGCGTAAAAAAAGACAGAAAAGTTGCTTCATGACATTTTTGCTATACGGAGTAGGCTGCTGTAATCTGGTGTGACAAGTTTTATGTTCCTATACTGCCAGAAAGGCTGTGATACTCAGTTAAGGCCAGAGGGAAGTGATGCATCTTTCATACACCAAGAGTGTAAAGACCAGTAGGAAAATGGTAAAATGGTACATGACTTCTATGGTTTGTCATATTGTGTCATGACAGCACTGTATGTAGAAATAAAAGCTAACCACATTAGGTGAGTGTTTTTGCATTGATACATATATAACCCAAGACTAACAAATTCATCCATGGAACTGTTTTATAGCCATGTAATGAAATTTACCTGACACCATAAATGGAGTCTATTATACCTTATGAAATCGTTGCACACTGAGGAGCATGCGATACAGTTAGACAATTGCTTGGCTATCATCATACCCAGCCCACAACAAGAGCTCAAAACCTGTGAAAAACCCACCTAGAAGCACCACAGAAAACACCCACCAAAGCAGCATGGAATTCTAGGATTAATAAAACACCTGTGAATAGTTTTTGTATAGTTTTGATAGTGTACAAATTACTGTTAAGCTCAAGGGATAGGTTTAATTATCTCAGTTTTAAACAGGTACAAGCAAGTGTGCATGGTGTAAGATGTTAAAACTAGATCTTCTGATATTATACCTTAGCTTAGAGAATTTTACCTAAGTTGTTGTAGTAAATTTTCAGTGTATCTGAAAATCGAGCTTTACATGGCCAATGTGTCTATAAAAATAGCAGACTGAAGATCGTGTAGGCTGGCAGCAGTGACAGCAAAGAGCAAAACCAGGGATTTTTGCTCTAGACTAGAGTATCCCCACTGGATCGAAGTGTGAAGATGTCTGCTATAAGCAGTTCAATACCTGGCTCATGAACTCACTACCTTCTGATAAATCCATTCCCTGGGAGGCTTCTATTTGGAAATAAAGAAACCCATCAGTATTTATTGAAACATGGGAACAGTCTGAATGGTTTATAATTTCATGCTAGGAAACAGAATAAATCAAAGTTAGTAGGCAGTAGCTTGCTACTGTAAATTGTTTAAAGATAGTCTCTAGAGCGTTTACCTTGTCACTTAAGACATCTTTAGGGTTGTTATTAATTAATCTACTACCTTATGGTAAGTGTAAAGTATGGATTCAGCAGGCCAAGTGGATGCTATAGTCAAACTGTTATCAAAGTGTAGATGAAAATTTGGAAGCGAGAGACAGTATTCTTCCAACCTCTTTTTACTTTTATCATAAAACCAATTCTTTAAAGTTTAATTGCTTTTCTAGAGGAATAAATAGAAATGAACACTGTTTCTGTTGCACTCTTATCCAAAGTATGTTGCAGACATTGTACCACAAGCTCTAGTTTAAAAAGTACATCTTAAGCCATACTTCTTCAATCTTTGATCTACAATGCAAAGATGATAATGATGCCCTGGCCTTAAAACATCTAAAGCCTGTCTAACAATTCTTTTATTCAAGGGTATTAATTAGTAGTGTTTGGACAGAGTCTTTTTGTCATTAGTAAAGATTTTTATTTTTCATATGTTCTCTATGTAGTAAGCTACTTTCCATATAATTTTCCAGATGAAGGTTTGTGGCTGTAGTACAGATAGACACATTTCACAACTTAAAAGTGATTCTTATTTCTTCAAAATGGCAATACTATGTAATGTCTAGAAATGACTCTCAGTATTTCAGGTAGTGCCCTCACCTCAGTAGACAGTGCAATCTTGGATGCTAGCTGTATGGTTTGTCAGTCCATTTGTAGAACCAGAAGGAGTTATTAAATCACTGAGTCTGATCCCCTGGTGAACAGGAGATTAAAATTCTATCCAGATAATCCTGAACTGAATCTAACAGAGAATAAAATACTGCATCTGCTGGCAAAGCACAGGGCTACCTTTCAGGTTCTTCATTTGTGTTGATCTATTTTAGAATGTGAAAATGAAAAGCAAGAATATACAATGTGCTCTACAAAATACAGATAAGGCATAGTGAAATGATGTGACCTTATGAATGCTTTCCTGCTTTATATAAATACAACCTGTTTTAAAAATTAGCACAAGCTTACTGATGAAACAAATACAAGTGCTAAACTTTAGGATTTTCAGAAAGGCCTTTGACCATTTTAAAATTCCTGTTAATTTAGCTCTTGGAGTTTTTTCTGAAATCTTACCTCTTTTAAAGGTGACTTGTGAAGTTACATCATTGCCATTTGTTTCCTGCTTAGGTGCAGACTCTGTTGGCTGAAAGTATTTTTATAAATGAGTGCACTACATGTTATTTTCTTTAATGTGAGTGCAGTGCTTTCTCTGGCACAGCTACAAGACAGCAGTAACCTGCAAAATACACTGTACTGTATGAATTTCTGTCCATACATGTTTAAGAGGATTAGTAGCATATGGTGCTGCTGCCATTGAGAGAATGCATCAGATACTATCCAATAATATGTGGAAATGAGCAGGCAGGATGAGCTACCATACCTTTAGTTATCTCTGAACATCTTTTTCTACAGTATCATCTGCAAACTTATGCTTTTCCAGATGGTAATTCAGAATGGGTCTCTGTAGACATACTGGAAAAGTCCATACTTAATTCCAGCATGCACCATCTCCACTCTGCAACATTTTTGACTTTTGCTGATGCTGGATACCCTCTTTTCCTGGCAGGAGACCCTGCAAGGCTGCCCTCGGTCATCCTCTGCTGCTCATCCAGCCCACATGCATCCTGCGAATCAAAACCTTTACCTCTAATACCCTAGACAGTGCAAACTAGCAATAAATTGCACATCTTCTTTTGCACACTTGACATCTGTCGTAAGGCTGCATTTGGATCTTTCTGTCAAGTACCAGTCTAGGATAATCTATGTTCTACCTATTCAATTTCCTGTTGTATTTCAAGAGGAAATTAAAATTATATGCTGTGCTTTTCTGTGATGCTGTGCACTATTTAGTTGCTGACATCCTGTATCCCAGACTAGTTCAGATTCAAATGTTGGATCAAACGACTCAAAACTCGTAAGCCGAAGCACACTAATGTGATGGGTATCCAGACAATGGCAAATGGGTGCAACTCTTACTAGCATTTACTCAGATGCCTCCTATGCCTTGGGAAAGGAGAGAAATCGGTAAGGCATTTTGAAACTACTAGACCAGACTGAATAATTTACCTACCAACTGGTGAGAGTATGAGTCAGAGCAAGACACAGGCATGACTTGGTCATGAGCTGTAACAAACCTTGTGAGGCTGCTTGCTACCACTCTTGTCTGTCAGCTACATACAGAGATCTGGTTTGGGATATCTGGTTCTCATACTGAGTATGCCAGTTCTGATTTTCCTGCAGCCTACAGCTTCTACAGGATGACTTCTGGGATTTCAATGGAACTTGTGGTGAAGAAAATATTAGATTAAAAAACTACTGTATTGGCCTACTGTGTTCAAATCGGGATTTAATAAGTATCAATTTTTAATAATATCTTTTGAATATACTTGCTGTTTTGAGAGGCTGAGTTTTCAATGAAAAATTTTAATCTAGGGGTAGTTTGTTAAAACTAAAGACATTACAGTTCAGAACATATAAATATTATTCTTATTTTAAGAAGTAAATTATGATCTTTGTTTTCCAGTTACCTTATAAAAAACTGATGATGATTATTGTTACTTCTTCAAATAAAATTAAAAATTCAAGATGTCAGACTTCAACCTCATGGTTGAAGTTTTCCAACCTCTGGAACACTCCTCAAGACTCAAGCTGAACATCTTGACTATTTTCATTTCATGATCTTTTTTTTTTGTAACACAAGTCTTTCTTAAGAAGTAGTCATATGTTTAAAGATTACATCATTTCCCTTAATGTACTTCCTGTAATTCCGGTGATAACAGGACATGCAGAAATTCAGCAATTTATAAAAAGATGTTGCATTAATTTTAGTGACCTAGCTATCAGCATTACACTTAGTAACACTCATGACCGGTTGCATAATAAGCATGATGAACTGAATAAATGTTTTTAAAAAGCTGACAGCAGTCCATTGAAAATAGTCTGAGAACGCTATTTGCTTTACTGAAATTAACTGATGAAAACCTAATCCTTTCTGATTTTGGCAACAGTTTTCCCCTCTGCACTGTACCCTGGTTGTATTTCAAGTGGATGAAGCATGCAAGTCAGTCAGCTCTGCAGGTTCATAAAAGTGAGAAGGGCTGTAAACTCAGTTCAGCTGTACAGGCAAACCTGATGTCTGGCATCAATTCCACTTGGTCTAGGTAGGAAATCTAAAACAACTGCAGCCCTCATGGTACAATATGCATGCAGATGAGGCAGTTGAATGCCCAGATTCCTTATTTAAACTCAAAACATTTTTGATAGTGTTAACCAGCAGTGTTTTGCTTTTGAAAAAGTGATCCCTGATAACATAGAATCATAGAATCATAGAATCATAGAATGTTGTGAGTTGGAAGGGACCCACAAGGTTCAACTCTTGCTCTAGCATAGCACAATCCCAAGATTCAGACCATGTGTCAGAGGGCACATGTTGTCCAAATGCTTCTGGAATATTGTCAGGTTTAGTGCCATGAGCACCTCCCTGGGGAGCCTGTTCCAGTGCCCCACCACCCTCTGGGTGAAGAACCTTTTCCTCATGTCCAGCATACACCTCCACTGGCACAACTTCCTGCTATTTCCCCTGGTCCTATCTTCACACTGTAGTCTAGTAATTGTAAAGAATTTTATGCATCACATCTGTTCATTTAGCTGAAGAATTTTCTTCTACTATGTTGCCAGTGTTTTTGCCGTCCCAGCCTCCTGGTGTGGGGACAGATGTCTTGACCTTGATATCTCTTTAATCTATGGAAAAGCTTTGGTAAACCTCCATAGAAAAGTTTATGACAGCCTTGAGAACCTAACTCTTCATTTTGTTCATGGAATGATAAGCTGCTCTTGCTTGTCCTGTCCTCTGGACTACACATTTGTGCAGATGATTTTTCAAATACAGGTGCCTTTTGGGCTTAACTTTTGCTATGATCTCTGCCTTTTATTTCTGTGTGGAGCTACCCTGAGCTGCAAATGCAACGGGGCTGGAAAGCCCAAGTTGGTTGTCATAACCCAAGTTTCTGCTGTATCAAAGGATGAAAGAGAATGCATTCTGTTACCACCTTCACTGCAGAGGGCAGGGACAAATAGACAGACATTCCTCGAAAATATGGCAAGAGTAAAGTGAGATGTTTTAATTTTTGTTGTTATGCCAAAACCAAAACCAACTCTGTAGTAAAAATAAATAAAAAATTAATGTACTAACAGGGGACTGTTTCCTCCCTTGAGGTGAATTTAGAGACCCTCTTGCAGTCATGATTGAAGTGCTTTCATTACCCATAGTTTCAGTGCAGAATTAGTATCTCTAAATTTTGACTGATTAAGAAAAAAAGAGAGAGGACTATCTCAACTCACCTTAATTCTTTCATCTCTTTCATGAGATCCTGCTGATACAGTCTAGCTTAAGAAGTGAGCCACAGCTGGAAATCCCTTTGCTCCAGTGTCTTGATTTCTAGGTATTTTCACAACTGGAAAAGGAAGATGACAGTTTTTAATCTGGGTGGGAAACCTCTCTTCAGGTGCATCCTGACAGGAACAGGCATGCTGAGAGAGGTTTGTCTCAAGGAGCCATTGAACTGGCTACTGTTTTTTGAAAACATGTTGAAAAATACACTGGAAGAGATTACAAACCTATTTTAGTACTGATGTACCTGAACCCACAGAAACAATCCTTTCAGCATAATCTTTTTTCTTTGTCTCAAAAGTAGAGTATATCATGCAAGTTCTGTGTAGGGGAGAAAATACATGGGTACTTTTCATGACCAAAGGGCAGAATCACCCCATGTCCCTGGCAGCAGGTGAACACGGACCTGTGCATGATAACTGCATGTCCGTGATAGAAATAATGTAATTTTACTAGCTATCAGAGGTTTAACAATTTCCTTTTTGTTTCAGAAAGCTTTTTTGCCTGTTTCTAATTATCTGGAAAAAAAACAAACCAACTAACCAAACACCAAACCACAGACTAGAATAGCTATTCCAACAACAACAAACAAAATTTTTGCTTCTGTAAGTTTTCTGTTACAAATTTTGAGAAAACTTGCCACTGACTAACCACTGGAGGACATATCTGCCATTACCTTGTAAGGCTAATTCTAACATGTACAGAATCACAGAATAGTTGAGGTTGGAAGGGATCTCTTAAAATCATCTGGACTGCCCTGCCCTGCTCAGAACAGGTTTAATCACAGCAGATTTTTGGGGTCATTTTCCAGCCAGCTTTTGAGAATCTCCAAGGATAGCGACTTCACAGCCTCGCTGGGCAGCCTGGTCCAATGAATGACCAACCTCACCACAACAACGAAGTGTTTTCTGGTGTTTAGGTGGAATTTTCTGAAATTCAGTTTGTGCCCATTGCTCCTTCCCCTTTCACTGGACATCAATGAGAAGAGTCTGGCTCTGTCTTCCTTATACCCTTCCATCAGGTATTTATACACATGGTCCCCCTCAGCTTTCTCTCCCGCAGGCTGAACAGTCACAGCTCTCTCAGCTTCTCCTCATAGGAGAGGTGCTCTGGTCCCTTAATCATCTTCATGGCCTTCACTGGACTTGTTCCATTATGTTCATGTCATGACAATAATTTTAAGCCTTTGGCATTATATAAGATCCTTTGCATTCATCTGCAGCCACAGAATCACAGAATCACAGAATATTAGGGATTGGAAGGGACCTCAAAAGATCATCTAGTCCAATCCCCCTGCCGGAGCAGGAACGCCTAAATGATATCACACAGGAAGGCGTCCAGGCCGGTCTTGAATGCCTCCAGAGAAGGAGACTCCACAGCCTCCCTGGGCAGCCTGTTCCAGTGCTCTGTCACCCTCACTGTAAAGAAGTTCCTTCTCAAGTTTAAGCGGAACCTCCTGTGTTCCAGCTCACACCCATTGCCCCTTGTCCTACCATTGGGCATCACTGAGAAGAGCCTGGCTCCATCCTCATGACATTTGCCCTTAATATATTTATAAACATTGATTAGGTCTCCCCTCAGTCTCCTCTTCTCCAAGCTAAAGAGACCCAGCTCCCTCAGCCTTTCCTCAGAAGGGAGATGCTCCACTCCCTTAATCATCTTGGTGGCTCTGCGCTGGACTCTCTCAAGCAGTTCCCTGTCCTTCTTGAACTGTGGGGCCCAGAACTGGACACAATATTCCAGATGCGGCCTCACCAGGGCAGAGTAGAGGGGGAGGAGAACCTCTCTTGACCTGCTAACCACACCCCTTCTAATACACCCCAGGATGCCATTGGCCTTCCTGGCCAGGAGGGCACAGTGCTGGCTCATGGTCATCCTGCATTTGCACATAGCAAAGGCAGAGAGCCCACATTGCACTAGTCACACACACAGCATTGTAGCAGTAACTGTGGTAGTTGTGTTTCTCTTACAGCATGTATGCCATTTGATTGCTGCATTCTTACTGCTACTGCAATTCTGGTGAGAGTTTTAAGGTAGGGCTGAGGAGGAGAAAAGGCATGGGCTGTGGAGAAAAGTTGCAGCTGTTTTACAGGAATGGAATTCTCTCTAGCTAGAAGTGTCCTGTGTTCCTGTTTGTTCATTGCTAATTTTTTCCTAGGGAGAGAAGACAAAATCGTTATCTGTCACACCTGGTTCCACATTAGAATCAGCAACTGAAGTCCTGCAGAACAGCAGGAGAGGGAAACAAAACATTAGCAAGATCCTTCAGAAGAGGCCAATAGGGTAGTTGTAAGGAAGAGTTTTGTGGGTGTTCAGGGTGACTAATAAGGTATTGGTTGTACCATTCATATATTCAGATTTGAAAGTAGTGGATGACTACAGGAAATATGGAAGTAGGTAAATGTGTTTTTACTGTTTTTTGAAACAAAAAAACCAGTTTGTTTTTTTTTGTTTCAAAACTGTGCATTAATGAATATAATGAAAAATACACTGCAAAGCATGTAGGAATTGTGATTTTAAAAGGCATTTTCCAGGCTTTCTCAAACAGCAGTGTGCAATAATGTTACTGGGAAATCAGAGCTGTGTCTTAGGTAATGAGGTATACAAAACCCTTTGTAATCAGTATAAATATATTTATGATTTGAATGAGTCACTCAGGTCTGTTATGACAATGTAGTTAGTTGGGGTCAACTGAGCAGAATTCAAATATATGTGGTCTCTGCAACGACAGAGTGAGAAGAGACAATTAGCTTGGTGCTTCTATTTACAGATCTTGGGCACAAGTAAAAGGGCTACAAATCACCAGTTTGTGCATGTTTAGAGACAGTGCTGTGGGAAAAAGAAGTCCTGGAAAATAATACCAAAAAAGCAGGTAAATAAAATTGGTAATATCAAGATTTCATTTGTAGATGATTGAGATGTTGTTAACTAAGAAAGGGAGCAGAAATCTTAACAAAAGAAAAAGAAAATGTTCATAGTAGAAGAGAGTCTTAGTGTCACTGTGAGCTGTTGAATATGGATCCAGTGACCAGCAGGTTGAGGGAGGTGATTCTGCCCCTCTACTCCGCTCTTGTGAGAATCCACCTGGAGTACTGTGTCCAGTTCTGGGGCCCCCAACATAAGAAGCACATGAACCTACTGGACCGAGTTCAGAGGAGGGCAATGAGAATGATCCGAGGGCTGGAGCACCTCTCCTATGAGGACAGGCTGAGAGAGTTGGGGCTGTTCAGCCTGGAGAACAGGAGGCTCCAGGGAGACCTTACAGCAGCCTTCCAGTACCTGAAGTGTTTAAGGTCAGGCTGGATGAGGCTTCAAGCAACCAGGTCTAGTGGAAGGTGTCCCTGCTTATGGCATGAGGATTGGAACTAGAAGATCTTTAAGGTCCCTTCCAACCCAAACCGTTCTATGATGCTATGATTTTATTATTTGAGTGCAAGCATATTTTTCACTGCATTTTTTCTAGAAAATCAAAGGTAGATTGATTGTCACTTCTCTCCACCTTTAGCAGAGTAATAGTTTGCATTTGCTCTTCAGCAATACTAACTATTCAAAGCATCATTTGTGTTTTCATCATTGTTTTTCAGCATAGTGCAGTGACTGCTGAAGAAAGACATACTGTGGCTGCTGACAGAACAGGTAGCCAGAAGTTCTGCTCCATCACTGGGAAATGCTAGGAGGTCTGAGCATGAATAAAAAGAAAAAAAAAAAACAACAAGACAACAACCCCAAATGTGTAGGCATTTTGAACCTCAGGGTGTAGTTAGCTTTGAGTGTAGGGAGCCTCGAGGAAGCACTGGCAAATGCTGTGACTTGAAGCATAGCTGGCTTGGAGCTGATTCAGACACTGAGGACTCCCTGCTCTGTGGCAGGAAAATGGGATATGTGTACAACTGTTTTCTCTTGTTGTAGATGAGAATATAAAAGTAATTATCCCACTGAACAGCACTGTAAGACAGTGTCCTTCCTCCCTGTGATGAGACAGTAGTTTATTCAATGCCATCCATTGCAATGGTGTCTGGGTAAGCTGAATGTTGGCTTATCAGATCTTTCTGATCCTGAAAGACAGAAGAGAGCTGCTAACACCTCACATTTCCTCTTCAGTCTTTCTCTTACTTCCATCACACACACAGAGTAAGTGTTGCCTATAAAGCCTGCTACAAAGCCTTGAAAAACTAGCAGTGGCACGCAGGCTGTGTTGGCTGTAATGGGTCATTGCTGCAGCTGTCTGACATTGTAAAGAAATGGGAGCAGAGACCAGTAGGCCAGGACAACACAATAGGACCTTCTCCCCAGGGTACCTGAAGTGGGAAACCAGTCCTCAGTACCTTCACTGCACACAAGCACTGCAGTACCTTGAAATCAGCAGCAATGCTACAACTGAGCTTGGAGACCTGGACTCTTACTGTGTTTTTGTTCTGCTATTAGTGGAGCATAGGCTTAGCTAAGAGCAGGAGGTGCCAGCTGAAAATGGAGTTCGACAGAGGCTTTCACAAATTCATGAGAGAAAGAAGTCCCAAGAATTGGGGAGATCTTTACAAATGGCAGGCATTGCTGGGTTTCAGCAGAGTCAAAACCAGAGACCAATAATAACCTGTACTCTAGGGCTCTGTATCTTGCCCTAGACAGCATCTGGTGCAAAATGTGCTTGCATCATCTTCAGACATATGTGCATATATACATACAATTAATGGTAACAAATTTTGGCCTGTCAGAATCACAGTGACTTTAAAAAAACCATAGTATATCGTAACATGGAATTAAGCCACATGCTTTTGAGCCCAATTAGTCCCACAAAATTTTCTTTAATAAGTTAAAATGCATAGTAACTTTTGCTCCCTTTTTAGTAGCCATAACAATCTTCTGCACCCACAGATCATAATATTTTTTTCTGGTGTGAATAATCACATCGCTGCAAAATAAATTCTGTTATACATCAGAGTTCTCTTTTGGCTGTTGGGATCTAAGACTTGAAATAATTTTTAAAAGTGAGTTGATCATAAGGTATAAGGTATAAGTCTATGCTGCACTCTTCTATTGTGAATTGTCAGTATGCTCAGCACAGAAAGACAGGATGTTTTCAATGTCTGTATCTTTTGTTGGTATATATGCATATAGGAACTGATTTCTTCCCCATTAATTTAAATTGAGTTATTTCTTGTCTGCAAAGGCCTGCAGAGAAATGAATGCCTGTTTTGAGTGATGGTGGGAAGGGAGGCAAAGCTGTACTAGTGCCTGGAAAGCTCAAGGAGAAAAAGAAGTATGCGATACAGGCATACCTGAGGACTGATGCACATACAGTGGGAAACTCCAGAGAGTGTCCCAGGGCATGTGGACAATTTGCAGCTCATGTCCATACATCCTTGTCTCTAAATTGGAAACATGTG
>NW_010322227.1:0-2684 GCF_000700745.2 Antrostomus carolinensis
TTCTATGATTCTATGATTCTATGATTTTATACTCCCTATCTGCATCTCTGTTCCTATTTAAAGACAGATTGAGCATGAATTTATATATGAAAGATTGCAAGTTTAATTTTGTTGGCTGGGGAACAATGGGAG
Source organism: Antrostomus carolinensis (assembly GCF_000700745.2). NCBI lineage: Eukaryota > Metazoa > Chordata > Aves > Caprimulgiformes > Caprimulgidae > Antrostomus > Antrostomus carolinensis. The sequence goes on from NW_010322227.1 coordinate 133, forward strand.
GTGGGGGGTAGGTGACCTAAATGCTCCAACAGGTATTCTAGATGCATCAGTCCACTTAGGACCTACATCTCTGTAGTTACCTCTTTCATAGCAGAGAAACCACAGTACTCCCAGGTCAGCTCTGCATGGGAACAGAGTCATGATGAGAATTCATATTCTAGAGTTTTGTAACTATATTGCTGTTAATTTCCTTCCTGTAGTACAACTACTGAAGAGATCCAGATCCCATACTGTGCTACTTGAAACATGTTTCAAGTGCCTACGTGCTGTCTCAGTCCATCAAGACTATCACTGCTGCTTACTTTACACCTGAGATGATACATTTTTCTTTCTCCTATAAGACCCTTATATGTGCAAATTGAGGAATCTTTAATTCATCCCCATTGTGGGTGCTGCACATCCTGATTGTGTAGCTCTATTATCAATGAGTAAAACATATATTCTTAACCTAAACTTCCAAAGGGGCAAATCCATTAAACCATCTGTCTCACGTACATTTACCAAATTTGGTCTACTACTACAGTAGTACTTCAATTTTTTATCAGTAAAATAATTGCTGCCTGAATATGTATTTTTATATAATGAACCTGTAAAACAGTTTACTGTATATATTTTATATTTATTTAAAAATATTTATATATTTAGCAGTATTTTTATTATAAATTATCATAAATATAGTACTTGAAATGTGTGTTATCTAATATAAACTTAATGCCAATAGAGCAAATGTAGTAAGTGGTTATCTAATATAAACTTAATGCCAATAGAGCAAATGTAGTAAGTGGTTCTTATGTTAAAGCATCTCTGAAAACATCGTTTTGTGAAAGGAACATCCCAATTTAAAAATGAGATAATCTAACATAAACTTAAAGTATGACAAACTGTTCTTAGACTAGGAATAATACATAACAGATTGAACATTCTAAAAAACATTGCAAATACAAGACACTATTTTACAGATATGAGAGACTCTTAAGAAATGTATTAAGAAAGAGGAAATATTGAAAAAGATTGGTTACTATAAAATTAAAGCTAAATTATTCCAACAAGAAAAAATGTATAGGTCTAGATTATGAGTAGCTCAAAATAATTTGGTGACATATTTAATTATTTTCTCCAGTACATTTATAGCTGAGTATGCCCAAAAGCTTGCAGTGTGCTTCTGGAACAAAACCACTAAATTTAAAGTTGCAGATCTAGACACTTCATGTATCTGCAATGCCATAGAATATAGATATTGCAAAATGGTATCTGTACCAAAGAAATATAAACTGCTTTGAATAGACTTAAGATTTGGTAAGGCATCCACAGATAACTGTCAGAATGATTAATGTTCTTTACCTGAAAAGTATAGTGCTTCAGGTTGAAGGAGAAATATAACTGTGTGGGATTGTGTTGTGGGTTTCTTTCACCCACTGGGATTGAAAAGAGAAATAAAATTACGCTTGGGAGCACTCAAGCGTTACTGAGGGAAAGTAACTTCCAAATAACAGTCAATAAATCGATTGTGACTATCTATATCTCTAGTAGGACACAAAGGAGTCTATTTCAAAGGTGAATATCAGAAAAGGCTATTGTCATTTTGATGAAGTTTACAATGTCTTGTCTGTTCCTGGAAAGCTTGTCACATCTACTGAATTTTTAACTCTGTACTGATACAGAAATATTAAAACATTAATTTCAGTAGAGATTAGATGAGTGAAAATGAATGTGAGAGTTCATAGAAGGATGATTTTGTAAAGACTAGATTCAATAAAAAAGGCAAACATCTGCCTTTGGCACTTGAATAACTAAAGCCAAAAAAAGTCTTTGACTATGTAGAGTAAGAATCTCTGAAAATAGTTCTGTAAGATTTCACTGATAGTTTGAAAATTATTGAAAAGTATTGCTGTGATCTTTGGACCACAATAAAATCCCAGTGGGATCCACCTACGTTCAGACTACTGAACAAGTATGATATCATTTTCCCCCATCATATCTGTTAGAGTAAATGTGCAATAAAATTGGAAAATAAAAGGAATGTAATGTGTTAACATAATAAAGATATAAAATAAATAACAAGGACTCAGTATTTTTTCATGGAAGTGGACATGATGGACACATAGACAAGGTTTCATCGGAGTTTCTAGTTAAAGATTGCTTTTCTTTTTTTCTTCCATATTCTCTCCGAAATCCTATAACCTGCTGGTACCAAAATGCCTCTGAGTACAGAATTATGCAGGAGATTATATACTAAGGTGTTTAAAATGGTTGTTCTTTCTTCCTTCCTTCCTTTCTTTCTTTCTTCCTTTCTTTCTTTTTTTCTTACTTTCTTTCTTTCTTTCTTTCTTTATTTCTTCCTTCCTTCCTTCCTTCCTTCCTTCCTTCCTTCCTTCCTCTTTCTTTTTCTTTCTTTCTTTCTTTCTTTCTTTCTTTCTTTCTTTCTTTCTTTCTTTCTTTCTTTTTCTTCCTTTCTTCCTTTCTTTCTTCCTTCCTTTCTTCCTTTCTTCCTTCCATTCTTCCTTCCTTTCTTCCTTCCTTCCTCTTTCTCTCTTTCTCTTTCTTTCTCTCTT
>NW_010322228.1:0-9477 GCF_000700745.2 Antrostomus carolinensis
CACTTCACCCCCCTGGAGCTTTGGGTGCGTTTCTGACAGGGAGAAGGTAAAGGTAAGAAAGAGATACCGACCCTCCCGGGCCTCCCCCGTCCTCTGTGCTGCTGGAGAGGAGGGTTTGTGCTGACCAGCAGGTGCGGCGTGACCCCGCGCAGCCTCTCCGCACCTTTATGTTGGTTTACAGTGGGGTTGGTCCCCCCCGGGGGAAATGAACAGCAGGGCTGCCCTGTTTTCTTCCCATCTCCTCCTCTTATTTCATTATTTTCTTTTCCTCCTAAGTCACTAAGTTGTTTTCTTGTGGTATAGCTCGGTTTGGGAGTGTTTAGGGTGAAGCCACTCTTTGGCAGGACGTAAACAGCCTCCGAAGTCTGGTCTGTGTTTTACAGCTGATGTCGAGCCCTCGATGGCCAGAGCGCTATAAACACGAGCCATTTAAACCTTGCGAAATGCCGGAGGTGGAGGTAACGCCGTCTTTGTGGGTGGAGTGGGAGGGGATGGTGAGACAGCTGAAGTGATTTACTCAGGGCCATGCAGGAAGCCAGGGATGGCTCAGGGATTAAAAATGGGAACTTTGCAGGCTCCCGAGTCCAAACTTGAGAGCACATTGTGCTGTTTCACTTGTTTGTGGAATCTGCTTTTGTTTGGTTCAGAGAAAAATGTGTTTGCTGTCGTCTTGTACAAATACAGGTGCAGAGCTCGCTTACCAGCACCTATAATTCCAGGAACATGCACACGAGTGCACTGGAGCTGCTGTGTGTGCACAGCAATTTCCACAGAGAGCAAACGTGGAACTCTGGCTCTGAGGCATTTGTTTGGGATGAAATAACATTTGGTCTTTTTGGTGTTGTTTTGAACAATGTGTTTCCATTTATGTGTTTTGTGCTGTTTGAAACAGTTGGGGCTTCTGCATTTACTGTGTCCAGTTCTGGAGCCCCCAACATAAGAAAGACATGGACCAGTTAGAACAAGTCCAGAGGAGGCCACGAGGATGATGCGAGGGCTGGATCAGCTCTGCTATGAGGACAGGCTGAGAGAGTTGGGGCTGTTCAGCCTGGAGAAGAGAAGGCTCTGGGGAGATCTTATAGCGGCCTCCCAGTACCTGAAGGGGCTACAAGAAAGCTGGGGAAGGACTTTTCATAAGGGCAGTTAATGACAAAACAAGGGGAAATGGGTTTAAACTGAAAGAGGGGAGGTTTAGATTAGATATTAGGAAGAAGTTCTTCACTGTGAGGGTGGTGAGACACTGGCCCAGGTTGCCCAGAGAAGCTGTGACTGCTCCTCCCTGGAAGTGTTTAAGGCCAGGCTGGATTGATCAACCTGGTCTAGGGGAAGGTGTCCCTGCTGATGGCAGGGGGGTTGGAACTGGATGAGCTTTAAGGTCCCTTCCAACCCAAACCATTCTGTGATTCTATGATTAAGGACAGTTGATAAAATGTGTGTCTTCCCGAACTGAGCTGCTGACCTTGCCTGGAAAGCTGTGTGGCACGACTCTTACACTTGCATTGATCTTGGGAGGACTCTGGGGGCTGTAAAGATTTGTCTGTGAGAATCCTGTTGGAGGCCCAGAGACTTTACTCTCTTCCTAATAAAATTAAACAGTTCCAGTGTGCAGTTCCTTCAGGGTCCTCATTGTGTTTTCCATCCAGACTTGGATTCAGAATTCTTGGGACTGTCCTGTAAAGGCCCTGCTCATGTTTTCAGCACTTCCCAAATGAGTGGTGATGCTGTCCCAGCAGAGTACATCCCAAATTGAACTTTCTTTTAGTAAATACTCTAGAATGAAGCCAGTATGTTATTACTGCACTCTCAAAGACCTGGGGACTCTCTTCAGTTTTGGCATCTGAGGGTTGACTGGCTTCATAGGTGGCAAAATTCTTATTTTTTTTCTTTAACATCTTATTTATAACTTTTTAATAAGAACAGGTATTTGCAGCTTTTTATATACTGTGTCCTGAGTATGTTTGAAAATTGATGGAAGTGGGAGCAGCCAGACATCTTAATGTGGAGCTCAGAACTCAGGGCTCTGAACTGCAGAAATATGCTTGAATATATAATATAAAAGGAAAAGAAAAGAGCACCCTCACTGCTGAAGAAATTGATCCTGTAGGACAGGATATGAAAGCAAAGATGTATGACAAGACCTTAAATAGGCAGTGGGTATAAAGAGGAAGTGGGTGGAGAAAAAGAAACTGTCAGAAGCTGCTTCAACCTCTAAACTGGTTTTATTTTCCTCATTCATACAGCATCTTAAAATTTCTTGAGCTGTTTTTATACTGAAGTCTGAGTCCAGAACAGCCCTGTGCTAAGACCTGTGAATAAGAAGACAAAGTTTGTTTTTCTTCTCTCTTTGCCTAACATATTTCATCTCCTGGAGTAGCCAAGGCAGGATTGCATGTTCTTGGATGGTATGAACGTGCCTGGCTGAGCAAACTTGGCTTCGGCCTCTGCTCTCTGCCTGGTGTTAATGTATTTATTTTTTTCAGTTGTATGTACACAATACAGAGAGAAGCTGCTGGTCTGTAGTGCTCTGTGAACGCTGAATTACTGGGAGGACTGTCTGCAGGCTTTCTTCTGCTGATTTATTAGGAGTAGCTCATAGTTTAATTAAAGCTAAAAGACATGGGTGCAGCGGGGAAACCTTTTCTCTGGCAGCTCCGATAGCTTTTCCTGGGGAGACATTTTCATTGCCTTACTGTAGTTGGTTTCTGCTACAGTAAGTGTTAAGGGACAGTAATTCACTTATTTGCTTGGGGTAAAAACAGTTATGCATGTAAGTTGTTCGGGTTTTAGCTTAATGGCTTTTTTTTTTTTTGCAAAAAAGAAGAGTGTATTTTAACTGCTGTGTTTATTGGGGAACGAGTATTTCCGTTTGCTTGTTGCGTAATCTCCCAGGGATCATTTTGTCTTGGCAACAGTCGTGAGACACTTATTTAAGATCATTCATGTTATTTTAAATGTCTATCATTAAAAAAATTAAGTAGCAACCAAGAAATAACGATTGTTCTTGGAATAGTTGAGTGAATTTTTTGTTTTTAATTCAGGATGCGTAGAGGGAAAAATACGGAGCCCTCTTAGCTGTTTGCCCGAGAGGTGATTATCAGCTTCATGGGGCTGGAGGGGGGAAAAAAAAGTTAAAGCTGCCTTTTTTCTTTTTTTTTTCCTTTTTTTTTCCCCTTAAAAGCTCTGACTGTTGCTCAAATGCTGTTAAAACTTCCTCAGCTGGGGTCTGTGGGGATAGGATGGACAGGAGCTGTTTGTTCTTCTAGAGATGAGCCGGTTTGAGCGCGTAACAGCAGAAGGTTGGTTTTGCTGTTGACATCAGCAGCAGGGTTGAGAGTGAGGATGCATAAAGGAAGGTATGTAAAATAAGTGGCTGGTAAATTATTACCTACTCCCTATGATTACAACTTTTTTTTTTTCCTGGATTTCTTTTGCTCTTATCAAAGGCATGTTGCTGAGGGTGCACTCTGAGAGTTACAGTTTGTTTCTGTTCTTGGGTTGCTGGTCCTGCAGCAGCGGTTCGATGCACTTGCGTTTTGCTTTCCAAGAAATACCAGAAACTGAACTCCAGTGTGCTGCTGAAACCAAAGATGTGTTAAAATACAAAATGAGAAAGGAACAAACTATGGAAAATGTGGTTGCTCTTAAAATCTTCATTTTAAAGGGATATTTTGGGGATTTTATTTTTTCACATGAAGGGTTTGGATCCAGAATGTTAGGGAAGCATTTCTGGGCAGGTCTCCTACTGAAACTATCCTTCCTGTGCAGTTGAAAGCTGCCGAGTCTGTGTCCTTAAAGGAAAAATTCTTAATGTAGAATGAACTTTAAGGAAGGAGAGACCTTCAGAGGTAAGACTGGAAAAGAGATTCTCCTTGTATTCTGAAATCAAAAACTGGAAGAAAGGACTGGAGTAAAGCACAAAAGACTGTGATTTTTTTCTGACTAGAGCTACTGAGTGGTGTTTGAGTCAGGCAAGAAGAGTGTGAAGTGTTGGTGCAGTGATGTGCTCAGGGGCTTGGCAAGCTTTGTCTTTATTGTTGCGTTCACAGAACGGGTCGGACAGTGTCACACCTGATCCTTGGACATCAGTTTTAAAATTCCTTCTAGAGAATAAATCTTAGGAGAAGAAAGGTTGGATCTGGTGTTCACAGTCAGGTCCTTTATGAGCTGCTTTGTGTCTGTTGAGGAGAATTGGAGACTGGTTGGCTGAACTGTTCAGAGCTTTTTCCACAAGTCAGGAAGCAAAAGTTTCCTACAGCCCAAATGCAGACAGTCTGATGTAAGTGGGTAGCTTGTGGGGCAAGAATGAATTGTACCTTCGTTAATCCAAATTTCACTTGCACCTTGTTGAAGTTAAACGTGACATTCTGCCGTATCTTCAGGGAACTGTCTAAAAGAAAACGGATCCTGTAGTAGATTCAGTAGCTTCCTATTATTATATCCTGTGAGATTCATGGAGTGGGGTGTTTCTTTGAGGTGTGTTTATTAATCTTCTCTGACTGAGACACACGAGATCTTTATGTTAATTTTATAAACTATTGCACTTGTTCAGTGTTACTGTGCACCTGACTGGATTCCTGATCCCACGGGTGAACCATGTCCTGTACATCTGCCTTCATTTGAACTGATCTTGCTTTGCAAATACTCTCTAGATTGCATTTCTTTCTTTTAATACCATTTCTTCTCTATATGTTGTTGTATATTGAGAGATTTAATGTCATCATTTGTTTTGTAACAAAGTCAGTAATTTTCCTCTCTTTTGTCTAGATCAAGATGGAGACTTGTCAGGGACAATTTCACTTGTTATGACACAGTGTTGTAAAAGAATAAAAGACACAGTTCAGAAACTGGCCTCCGACCATAAAGACATTCACAGCAGTGTATCCCGAGTTGGAAAAGCCATTGATAAGGTATTTATATTGTGGTTTGATTGTATTATCGTGTATATATTCTGTCATGTGTACTCTGCTTTACAAAATTTGGATTTATACTACAGTTAGTCGTAATTCAATCTTCCTGTCAACTGCAGAAGCTTAGGCTGGGGCAGAGGCAAGACAGTGAGGTGAACAGCACTTGCTTTCAGAACTCATTGTGTAGAGAGTATTTCTTCTGGGGCAACTCAACTCTCTTAATTTCTGAGAGAACGTGCCCTAAAGATATTACTGCATTTAGTAGTAGTGTGTGTTATGTCAGTTTATCATAATATTTGCTTCAATATCTGTCTCAATAAGATATAGTTTTTTTAATATATATATATATATATATATTGAATTTCTAGTTAATTGTTAGTAGCAAATAACTCAAAAGTGGCATTTTGTTCTAGAAGGCAGTATAAAAACAGGGAATTTTTTGAGACATTTTGTACGCATTTCAGGTGTGTTGTCAGTTCCTAGGGCTTAATTTTATAACACAGTGTTATAAGATTTTTTTATATAACAGTGTTCTTAATGTGGGGAGATTCAGTGTCTCATAGTATTTGTGTCTGTGCCATAACAAATAATAAGGTAGGGCAGGTTAGCTTTGAAACTTCACTTATAAGACATTTTTACACAAAGTCCAGGTTCAAGAGTAACTGCCATCTGAATATATTTTTGTAGGTGGATGTTATAAATCTTTTGAAATGAGACTAAAATCATTTTTTGCAGGAAGTAGTGCTGTATGTACACCTTTAGGTTGTGCTTTTTTCCATCTGTGTGTTCCTTTGTATGAAGTACTTCTGTTTGTAAGGAGTTGTCTTCTTGCTTTTTTGGACATTCTGATGTGATAGTTTCATATCAGAACGTGCTTGTGTGTTGATGGGGTCTAAACATTTGGTTTGAGGTGCACCTTATAATTTTACTGAGGAATACACTAGTAAATGAGTCTTTTTCATCTGGACAAAGACATTTGCAGCATTACAGAATTCTCATTCATCCTTTGGGAATCCCATTTAAACTTTGTTAGTAACGATAAGCTGTTAAAGCACAGTTAACAGTGGTACCACGAAGAGACAAAGTACATCATGCTGCATTATTGGGCAGAATGTGCAACTGTTGTATTTTTTTGCTTATATCTATGATTGACCATCATGGAGAGCTCAAACTTTGTCCTAATAGCTTTAATCCAAGCGTCACTGTTATCCAAAGCTTAAGGACGCATCTGTCTCTAATCCTTGCTGCTGTATCTAAACCAATTAACTAGAGTAAAATTCTATCCTTATTACTGGCTTGGAGCCTGAAATAAATCTATATAATCTTGTCCTAAGTTTGAAACTTCTCTATTCTGCTTTAGCAAGTGGACTTTGTACAAATAAGTGTTCAGGTTTGGCTGTACCTTTTTCATTTAAATACTCTGAGGTAGAGCAGCCCTAGCTTGTATATAGAGGATGTGAATATTCAATGGAAAATGGTGAGAGCATTTCTTAGAAGCCAAAGAAAACAACAGTTACAAGCTTAATAAAGTTTAGATGTGAGTTTAGATCTTATAACTAAAGCTATTAAGTGAAAGCTTAATAAAGTTTAGATGTGAGTCGAATCTCCAAACTGCTGTTTCAGTTGTCATGTCTGTAGCTTTTCCAGTGTTGTTTCTCTCCTGCTGTTTTCAGTTTTTCTACTATTTTTATTTGAAAAAGGACAGCTGTAAATAAAAGCATTTTCTAAATATCAAGTGTGTGGTTTTGTAAAACTGTAGAAAGGATACCAGTAATCTGATCTGTGCCTGTCGAGTGGCAGAAGGGCTGTTTCAGTGAGGTGTTCAAAAACAAGCTCGACTGTATTCAGCCTGCTCATTCCTCTGGCTTTTCAGTCTTGCTTAGTGTCTGTGGTGTTTACATCAAAAGACTAGAAGCAGTGGGAACTTCATCAGTCCCTGGTCCTGCTCGTAACGAAGGATGTATTTTTAGGAGGTTCAAAGCATCAGGATTGTCTTCTTAAATATGAACTTTGTTTGACTTTTTAAAAATGCAAATAGTTTGAGTTTTATTAATTTTCCCTGATTGTAATATCTTAAGGAAACTGCTTTTAAATGTACCCTGAAGTCTTGTCCTGTTTGTCAGATGAATACATGTAATGTTGAAATCCAGGTGGAATTTAATGCTTCCCTGGACAGTGACATTTGAAGGAATTCTTCCATATGTACTTAATGAGATTTCCCTGTGCTGCTGGAAAATACCCTTGAAAGCTGCCAGCAAAGTCTTTGTCGGAGTCCCATAACCTATTGAAATTGCCCTTCCCCCTTTCCTTCCCCATAATATACTTAAGCTTAAACCAGTAGGAGTAATTAAGTGTAATTGATGTAGTGAATTGATTCCCCACACATTCTGGGCAAAATACTACTGCTTCCTAAATAAACTGCTCCTTGGGATGTAAAGCAGCACAGCCCTGGCCTTGATTAATGACATCTGGGTTTCTGGCACATGGAAATCCTCATTCCAGCATTTTTCCTCATTTATTTATAGGTGGATTAACAGCTCTAGGACAGCATTTATGGTGTTCCTGGCTGTATGTGCTCAGGCACAGATAAATGTAACTCACCATTTTATTGCCTGATTTGAGATTGGGAAACATGCTAATATTGGTACCAATTTTATGTGACACATCCAAGTGACAGCTGTTGTTACGTGTAGAGTCACAAACAAGCTTGGATTTTGAAAGAACTTGCTGTATTATCTGCTTGTGGCAAATTTCAGGTTAAAGTTCTTTTTTTCTAGTGTTGAGGCAGGGTTATACCTATATGTAAAGTTTAGTCTGGTCAATTTTTAGGTTAGCTTAGTCATTGCTTGTGAGCTTATATGTTCGCTTATCAATTGGACCTAGATTTGTCTGCCTGCAGAGTTCATTCACTCTGAGAACAGAAGCTCCCAAACGTTTGAAAAAATGAAGTTCAAATTTGACATCAAATATGAATCATAGAATCACAGAATGGTTTGGATTGGAAGGGACCTTAAAGATCATCCAGTTCCAACCCCCCTGCCATCAGCAGGGACACCTTCCACTAGACCAGGTTGCTCAAAGCCTCATCCAGCCTGGAATCATGTTAAAAGTCATGCCAAAACTTTATGTGTTTCTTTTTGGTTAGCAGTTCCTGGATAGTTTGTCTAATAAACTAGACCTTTTTTTGCAGTAGTTCTTCATGGCTTACATGCTCCTGATCCATGAAGGGTTACCTTGTCTTCCAAAGAGCATTTTCTCTTTGAAAGGAAACGTTTGCATCCAGTTTTCTCTTCATTGTACCGGTGTTTGCTCTGCTTCCAGAACTCATCACCACATCACTGTTGTTTAGCAAGTTGTTATCAGGTAGCTCACTCATCAGTCTCTCTGTAAATCAATCACTCTTCTGGAATGATTTGAATTCATCTCAGAGCATGTTTGATGGGGCTAGTAAATGTTTTCCCTCTAGCAGCAATCTGTCTGAGTAGTGGTTAAATACCTTAATACAGGAAAGTTAAGTAGTGTAAATGGTAGCTCCTTCCATTTTTTCCCCCTGAATTTTAAGCCTGTTTTTGAAGGGCCAACATTGTAATCCAATCTTTGTTTTGGGAAAGCAAACTTTTACCCAAATTAGTGTTTGTTTGATGTAAAAACTTGTATACAAACAAACAAACACCTTTGCTGAACATCATTTAGTTGTGTTGCTGTGAAGAATGAGGCTAGATAAATACAAAGTCTTTGCAAGTTGAGCTTTATCTTATGCACCAACAAATCGAACACAGAAGGTAAACAAATGTATATTTTGTTTGTATTTTGGGTCAGAATTCAGAAGAAGGGAGGAATACACCAAGGCTGGATGAGGCTTTGAGCAACCTGGTCTAGTGGAAGGTGTCCCTGCTGCTGGCAGGGGGGTTGGAACTGGATGATCTTTAAGGCCCCTTCCAATCCAAACCATTCTGTGATTCTATGATATCAGCTGAGAAACCGAGGAGTAAAACTGTCAATTATCCTCCTTCTTATAATCATGTTGTTACTAATAACATAGAAGGTTGTATTTTGGTTAAAATGTCCATCTTGTGTGTGTGCATCTTGAAGTCCTCACATTTCAGCAATTATCAGTTATGTACAATACATTGTATCATTGGTATATTTGGCACATAATATTCTGTATTTTAGCCCTAGATTTATTATTAGGCTCTTAAAAAAAGGCTTGTTTTTCGGGAATATTAACTGACACTCTTCTAAGCTTAAAACCTGAAAAGCACAAAATAACCTTTCTGGAGTTTGTAACTTATGGAATGTATTTCAACTGTTGAAATCTTATTAAACCCCACATGCTATCAGTTAGCACACTGTTAGCATTCAGAAAACAAAACTGAGATGTGTAGTCACCAGCATATCGTGCATGTGTGACAGTTATGAGATATGTAAGCCAAAGGCAAGCAGTAATTTGTTCTGACATGTGACAGTCAGTGTAACATATGCAGTCAGTTCCTGAAGATCCTCAGGACCCACAGGAGGCAGGGCTGTAGGATACCACTTATAATAAAGGCTCCAGAAATAATAATAATAA
>NW_010322229.1:0-6562 GCF_000700745.2 Antrostomus carolinensis
CCAACTCCCACCATTCTGTGATTCTGTGATTTTTAGTGACAGGAAATGCCCTTACATGGAGAAATAGAGAGTGAACAAAAAAGATGCCTTTAGGTGTCATACTGAGGGCTTATCTAACCAGGATTCTGTCTCCATATGTACTAATGTATAGCATAATCCCTTCCCAAGCATTCTTCCAGTTTCTGTTAATCTGCATGATAAAGTGCGCAAAACGTGTCCTAGATGTTTTTCTTTTGTTACCAAAAGCCTACACAAGTGTAGCTACTTTATAGGAATTAACAAGAGGGAAGAAAAATAGGTTGAAGTACCTTCCATTCAGCATTCAGATGACATATATATGACCTTGAGTTTAAGCAATGGACTTCTTTACAAAAGATATACTTGGCTGCTTTAGCCGCTCTTTCTGGAGAGCTTCTGATTTCAGTGCGTGCCATTGTGGGTGACTAGCTGTCAATACCTGGTGAACAAACATGTTCAAGTGATTTGCAGTCTATTAATAGATGATTTGTGAACGCACAAAATAGATGATATCATCAAGTTGTTTACAATGGAAGTCATCTGTGAAAGAACATGAATTTAAGGTAGCTTAACTTATCAGCTCAGCAACGTCACTGACCAAGTCTCAAAGACATTTCCATTGAACATCTTCTACATGACAAATTATTTTTATGTATTTGCAAATGACTAGTTGAATAATTTCAAAGATTGTTTCTGGGTGAATGCTGCATAATCATTAAAATTTGTGTAGGGGAGAACCAGCAGACTCATTTAATTATCCTTTTCCTCTTGCTTTGTACACCAGAAGAATTGGCTTTGTTTATATCACTTTTGCAAAAAGGGAAATGTTTTAGACACTGTTAATAACTGATGCTTGTGTGAAGAGTAGCCCTGATGGTATTTGGCTGTCTTGAAAGCTCCTTTTGGTTGTAGGGCTTCTCCATTTCTGGAGCAGAAACAATACCCTGTGACTTAGACAATCAATCACACAGCGTGAATAATGAGCAAACACTTAAAGCAACAGTCACATTTGCATAAACCATTCATTTAGTGTATTTTAATAACCACCAAATTAATGAAAATCAAAAGGAATCCATGGATTATTTGCCAACAGGAAGGAAGGCTAAAACCGTTGAATAGATGGCTTGCTGAAAAAAATGTACATGGCTCTGTCTCTGTAGAAGGAAAAAGAAGCAGGTTGGAGTAAAAATTAGCAGGAGATGAGCCCCTTCTTTTCCACCCCTGACAAGGTTTCTTTCCATGTAGTTCCTCTGCATCACTCTATTTCTTCCTCTGACTGTTGTTTATAAGGAGAAAAAAATAAATTGTGGAACTCCACTTTGCAACAAAATAGGGGGAAAAGCAAATAGTTAAAAACATGGGTTTAATTGATTTTTTTGCAGGTGTTGAATGAGATGTAAACATTATCAAGAAATATTGGTTTCCAGAGATGCCTGCACTAATAATTTTTTGTTTATGGTAGACTAAATTCCTGGCAAAGTCAGTTAGTGAAGGTCTCTTTAGATACATTCAAAACAGGACAGTTTTGAAAAAGATTCAGAAAGATGCACACTTGGATTTTGTCTATTCAATTTCTCTTATTTTTCTCCTCCTCGTTGTAGAAGGTGCTGACAATCCTCTGCCAGGAGTCTATATTCAGTTTCAAGAAAGTAAATTCTTCCAGCTCTCATTTCTGAAGGCAAAACCTAAAATCAACACATACCTTATCAAGATGTGCCTCTCACTTTGCTACTCTTGCCACTGCTCAGACTTGCCATTTCTTGGGAATCCTTTTTTTGGAAAAGAAGAAAAAAAAGAACCTATCCATCATTCAAATGCAGATGCAATTAATTTCACTAGGAAGTTCTGTAATCCTGATGTATGAACAATTCCATATAGGATAGAAGACCAAATAATTTGCCAATAATTTGCCAATTTGTCTCTGTCAATATTTAAATTAAACCAGTTTCTGCCTAGTTACTGGTTGTTAAACTCTATTTTGTATCAAAATGTGTCCACCTGTTCTTCCTTTGGCAATACGACATCAACAGAGATTTCATGCATGCTGAAATAGTTACCCAAATTAAAATATACATATTCATTACTTTGGTAACTCCCAGAAGGAAGGAGAGAGCAGGATGTACTTCAGATGAGTCAATCCCAATCAGACATGGCTCTACCAGCCAGGCTGGTGGTTTATGTCTCTGTACAGTTCTTCAGCCTGGGCTCTTCCCAAATGTCATTATTTAACACTGTTCATTGCTTAGACCACACACTGATATTACTTCCAGACAATTCTCTTCTTGTAGGTCATGCATCTTCATTGGATTGTTCAGAGTCTTCCAGAGAGACCTTTTAACTTAAGGCATGTGTCAGCAGGTTAAACAGTTGTTCTGTTCAACAACCAACATCTTGTGCAGCAGTCCCTTTGAAGACCCTAAGCCTGACGGCTGGCAAAATCTGGTGAGTTGCCAGTTCCACAGAGAATCCCATTTTGGGGAAGATGGGAAGGGAGAACCTTGCTTAGGAAGCAGCTTGCTCACTCCTAAGCAATCCAATATGCTTTGTGCTTTTGGATCTTCAGGTCTTCATTGCTTCTGTGGTTCTTCTGGCAGCTATTGTGTTGGGTTTGTTGGGGGGGTTTTTAAGGATTATGGATGGAAATACAACATACCTACTTTTTATGGAGTTTATCCTGCAGGGTTTGGAATATGGGCACAGTGTTAGTTGAATGAACCAGATCTGTACCTTTGCCTGCTCACAGTAAGGGCCTTATGTTCAAAGGCATCACCACTCTCCCTGGCTTGTATGGTTACTGTTGTTTCTGTACCTACATATCTGCAGGGTAAACCCCCAAAATAATTAACTCCTCTTTCCAAGAAAAAAATAAGGATGTGGAAACCACCTTTTCATATGTTCTATGTATTATTTTAACAATACCCATCTGATTTAATGTTCAGTTCCAGCAACACAGAAAGGAAACGGCATAAGGTGTTGTGCAGATTTCTCATTTTCAGCTTGACCATGATAGGTCCAGTGATCTAACTGTTGCTTCTCTTGTCTTATTTTGTTCACATTCAGAGAGCAAAACCTGTGCCATCTAAATACCAAATACTTATGACTGCTTTTTGGGAAAAGTGTATCTTAAAATAGTCCCCATGGAAATTGAATAATATTGAACAATGTTATTGAATAATATTTTAAAAGTAACACAATCATATAAAACAAGCTGCTTATAGATATAAAGCAGGTGATTGTCATAGCTTAAGTTGCTAGAAGCATAAAGTTATTGGCATCTAGAAATTTAATTCTTATTATGTTTTTTATATATTAAACTAGATCACAAATGAGCTATTTATTTACATTACTTTGCTGTTTGTTCTGCAAAAAAAACCTGCTCAGATACATACCAGATGTCTACCTCAGTCCTGACTGACTTTATTTTTCATACCTGCATCTGTCATGGCTTATTGCTTGCCTGACTGCTACTTCTTTTTGATTTCTTGTGTAGTTTTAGACTTTTTTGTTATATTCTTTGTTCTCTCAGCTGTTCCTCAGTCAGCTCAAAGGATGTGACTTCTAGGTGGTGCCTCTCTCAATGTTCATGTACTATGCCTCTGATATCAGAGTCTTTGCCCACCTTCCGCAGATATGTAGGCATGTCCAAAGCTGTTCTGATTGTAAAGCTTTACGTCACTGTAAGTGAGCTGTCATTATCATGTACATTTCTTCTTTCTTTGAAGCAGAGGGTCTCATCAGTACATCTTCTTTTGTCCCCTCCAGAACTCCCAAGTGTTTCAAATCAGCAAAGCACAAATAAGAACAGTATGGTAGAAATCAGCAAGAAGGCTGGAAGAGGAGGACCAGTAAAACAAATAAACATAAGTGAGTCACCAGGGGAATGGCATCTCCAGGGAAGATTCCAGTTACCTGAGATCATACCCACATTGTCCTCACAAAGTCTCCCTCTCTGCTGCAGAAGATCGGATTCACAGCTCTGCTCTATCTTCTCTCCACTAGCTTGGTATAGTTGTCCATGGCCTCCTGACCTCTCGCATCATATTTCTGATGCCTGTCCAACAGACTTTAATTAATACTGGCTTTCTTGACTTCTTTTTAAACTGCAGTACCCCTGCTGGCTTTACTTTTAGGAACCAGCATGTTTGTTTGCTATCCAGATTTGTTTTCATTTCCTAATATATCCATCAGCTATGCTTTTTGTTTGCCAGTTTAATATGCCCTGACACCCTAGTGCTTGTGAGTGGATCAGATGGCTTTGACGGAGTCTCCCCAGATTCCTTAGTGTTTTCCACTGCTTCTGGAGGTCAGGCAAACTCAGCCCCCAACTTCCCTATCAAACCTACCAGTTGGCAATCCTTCACCACTGGTAACTTGCCTGATTTAACCTTCATAGTAATGTACATGGTAAAATACATTGCTATGTCAGACTCTAGTCTTTGACCTTTAGCCTCCCATATGCTCCTCATGTTTTAAATTAAGTCCTAAAGCTGTAAGTTACTGTGAGAAAGTTTAGTGTCTGTATGAAAATTCAAAGAACCCATACTGATGTTAAGGCTCTGTTGAACAGTGTGTAGAACCAAAGCCTTAGGGCACCAGTATCATCAAGAAAGGACTGTCCTACTACTAAATCTAGAAAATAAATGGAGTCAGAATAATGTCAAGAATTTTTCAGAAATCCAGAGTAATGTGAAGAATTTTCCAGAAATCCAGAGTAATATGAAGAAGTTCAACACATCTCCAGTTTGTTTTCAGATGGAGCCTTCTCCACACCATTTCTGCTCTTATTCCAACTTTCCAGTTCCTCCTTTTAACCACTTCAGTGCATTTCTCCATATTCTTGGAAGCTGTACAGATGATAAAATCACCCAGCTGTATTTGCTGTCTCCCTAGCTAGATACTTGTCTGAATCTTTTACAACCATCTGCTACCTTCTCAGCCATGTAACAGAGCAGAACTTGAGCACAATCAAATATATGAAAGATTTTGGCTTTATCCTAAGCTCAATGAATAGTTTTGTAATTAGTGATTTTTTTCAGTTTAACACCATGAGAGCTGAAGGGCACGATATCATGTATCATTCCCCCATGAAAAGTGGTAGTACTCCTAAATATTCATGACATCATTATACAGTTTATCAAATCCAAGGGTATTGCCAGCTTTTAATTTAGAGCACAGCTCAGTCATGTTTCACTTGTAGCCAGAAATGGGTTTTATTTCTTGTAAGATTTGAATCCAAAGTATTCAGAATAGGTAGACTGTGAATTTTAAGCTCCTCTTGTCTCTCCTTAGATTCTTTCATTTGCACTATTTTGGTTTTAGTTTTTATTTCTTAAATAGGTTGTGCTTTTGAGCAACCAATCAACACAATTCAAAAAGATATAATAGGAAAACAGTTCCTTACTGTTACTTCCCATTTTTCACATCTGTATTTAGGTTCATCAGAATAAAATCTCCAGCCTTGAACGATAGGTTATTTAGGACATGAGATAGGTGCTTATCAATGAAAACTCAACCTATTCTAGTCTAATCAAGAAAAATAGTTTGCTCCAGTTAAACTACAACAAGGAGAAAATGAAACTCAGCCAAAACCAAAGAGTAAAATATCTTTATTGGTATCCAAACTATTGCATACTCTTGCACCTCTGAAGTCCAGAAACAGAGATGGGGAGCTACTGCCGCTTCTCCTCTTGTATGCATTTCTTTTTTATTTCCAAGAAGCTGGAAGGTACAGCTAGGTTAGGTATTTGGCATAGGTGGACAGCAGCTGTTGAATGTTGTCATCTGAACATAGGTGACCATAGGAGCTCCATGGCTGTTTTCCCTGTAACCACAACAGCAGAGCTGCTAGAAAAATCTAGGGGCTAGGAATACACTTTTCATGTCCCATGGAGTTCATCTATCTCTTCCCAGGTTTTTTTTTCCTAAATAGCCTGGGAATGTGAGGACTAAGGACTTTCCAAGCAGAAGAGAACAATGGAGCAAGTTGAGGAAGAGTATCACTGAAAGGTGTAATAATTTAGAGGTTTTATTTTAGAGGAAGGATGAGCACACTGTTTTGATGGGATGTGTGGTTGTGCTGTTATTTGTCTGCTTACCTAATCTTACATCAGTATCACTTGAATTACCTTCATCTGAAACCAGGTGCTTTGAATGAACACAGCAAAGGGTGTCCACTGTACATGAGACATGGAGCAGTTAGAACAAGTCCAGAGGAGGCCACCAGGATGATCCGAGGGCTGAAGCACCTCTCCTATGAGGACAGGCTGAGAGAGAGAAGGAAAAGAGAAAAGAAAAGGAAAGAGAAGGCTCTGGGGAGATCTTATAGCCTGGAAAAGAGAAGGCTCTGGGGAGATCTTATAGCGGCCTTCCAGTTCCTGAAGGGGCTTTCTGTGTGATCTCATTTAGGTTCCTGCTCCGGCAGGGGGATTGGACCAGATGATCTTTCGAGGTCCCTTGCAATCCCTGACATTCTGTAATTCTGTGAAAGCTGGGGAAGGACTTTTCATAAGGACAGTTAATGACAAGACAAGGGGAAATGGGTTTA
>NW_010322229.1:6683-7052 GCF_000700745.2 Antrostomus carolinensis
GGTCTAGTGGAAGGTGTCCCTGCTGATGGCAGGGGGGTTGGAACTGGATGATCTTTAAGGTCCCTTCCAACCCAAACCATTCTATGATTCTATAATTCTATAAATGGACAAAGCAGAAAAAATGTAATTAAAAAAAGATACCACGATCACATCCGTATTAAAGATGAAGAATTAAGGTGTAGCAGTTGTTACGTTGACAAAAGGCCAGCCATGACCTCCAACTACATGAGAAACAGCAGCAAAGAGACATTACATGTATAACAAAGCAGGGTGTAGTAGTTTAACAGAACTATTGACCAAGATTGAATGTAACACTACCATGTCACAAATATCAAATCAGAGTGTAAAATCAGCAAAACTGGGACTCTG
>NW_010322229.1:7082-8551 GCF_000700745.2 Antrostomus carolinensis
TTAATAGGAAGGGGGTGAGGGTGGTAGCAGAGAAGAACTTGGAATGGAGCAGAGGTGTAAAGAGAGAATATAAGGGGTAGCAAATCATGTGATCAGATCTGACTGAGGTGCAATTGTAACAATTTTAGCACTTATGAATATTAGATATTTGTGATTAGTCAGCTTTTGATGTGATTGGTCACTAATCACTGGTTCCTGTGACAGCAGCTGTGGCTATTCTGCAAATACAGACAAGTCTGCATTGCGTCAGATCACCAGCGCTGCCTCAGACTGCATTTTACCCGGAGAAAGTTTATTTCTGAATCCTCTAGGATCTTCTTAAAAAAGATTAAACTGTTGCATATTGATCTCTCTATTATTTTTGAGAGCTTTTACTTTCTATAGGCCTGATGTTAGGAATTGCAATGTTTTTTGTATAGCAGAGCCCTGACTTCAGAAATAAGCTTCAGGGCACCTTGTCCAGTTAGAGAGAATGATCTGTCCTACTGCCTCAGTCCCTTTTAGGCTTTCTGAGGTTTAGCATGTACTCTTGATGTTGAGTGTGACCTTTCTTTGGCACAGACACTTTGCCTCCACTCTTTAAAGACGATTGCCTGTTCTTTTGGAAGCAGCTACCATGCAGTGCAAAGACCTCTGAAGTCCCTTTGCAATCCATTAAGAGATTGGTTTATTTACTGTCTGCTATTGATTATTATTTAATCTTAGACTTCTTCCCTCAAGGAAAAAGAGATAATCTTTGTGAAGTTCCTGGGTTGTTCTGTGGCCAGAGAAAAGAAAAAGCTGTGATGTAGCTGACTGAAAAGGCTGTTCAGATTTGTATCAAAGCGCATTTGTTTTCATTTTCTGACCAAGTTATATCCCAAAAAGATTTATTTTGAGCTAAAATGTCGTGAAAATTGCCAGGTTGATGTTTCTAGAGACAAATTTCTCTGTTTACCTGTAGGACAACTCCAATCAAGGCAGCTTTGGCATGTGATTTTCCCCAGGTCGCTTTCCCTCATTGTAAAGCATACTTGAGCACCCATAGTCTGTTTAGGCAATCAGAGAAATGATTGTTGGGTGCTCTCCCCTAAAATAATATCTGTGGCTCCCACACTGCTATTGTTCTGAACACTTTTGGTTGGTCCTGGTGATAGGGTTGGTGTAGGCAACACGGTCTTACTGGGCAGTGCACAAAAGCAACCATTTTATTTTGTTCCACTGTGCTCAACAGCCACTGAATGGCAAAGATATACACCAACTCCACAGTGGGATAAACCTGCACTACTGATTTAGGGAGGAATGAGAGCCCTCAGATAGGACAGAAATATCTCTGAAACAACAGCCCAGTGTGATAGTTTCACTGGGCTAGCCCTTGGCTAGCAGCCAACAAGCCATTTACCTACTTCCCCCCTATCCCCAGGGGACAGGGGAGAGGATTGGGGGAAAAGGATAAGGGGGTTTGTAGGGTGAGATAAGAACAGTTTAAT
>NW_010322230.1:0-3824 GCF_000700745.2 Antrostomus carolinensis
TCAAACCCACGTGTCTCCAATTTAGAGACAATTTTATCCTGACATTAGAGACATATTAGAGACAAATTTATTCTGACATTTTTTCTACATCTTCTTTGCAAACTCCGGTGAAGTTTCCATAATGTACATGTCTGGCTCTTTAGATGCTGGGATCATTTCTATGACTATGCATAAAACTCTTTTCAGTTTTCCCTAGTATTTCCCCATGTGGAGCCCATAAACTGCGTTGCAGCTGAAATTTTTAATGCATGTTACTCATGACATTCCTTCCTCTGCATTTAGGTAAAAGCTCTCTGGGGTTTCTGCACTGGCATTGTATTCCTGGTGCTTACTGTTTTGTAACTTCATAGAACCCTTAGATCTGCTTCTGCAGAAAGCCTACTGAGCCAGGTAATCCTTGACTTCTATGTGATACTTTGCATTTGCTCTTACTGAATCACAGACATGTTTCTTGCACATAGTTCTTCTGATTTATGAAGTTCATTTTGAATTCTTCTCAGTGTCTGTGGCATCTGCAGACTTTCCAGGTTTCATACCATCAGTAAACTACACTGTCTACATCACAGAAAGTGTTAATAAAATAATTATTCATTTAAATTTATTAATAAATTATTAATAAAATAACAATTAGTACCAGTCCTAAGGCTGGTGTGCCCAATGTAACACATCCTTCCAGTTTCATTGGGAACTGCTATCGGATGCTCTGTAAGAGCAATTTTATTTCCAATAAATAACTTGTTCACTTTACAGAAGCTTCATTTGGAATCTTTCTCCTAGCCTGTTTCTTTGAATGTCACAGGGAGTCTGTTTGTTTCCAAGGAAAAAAGTTATTATTTTAAAATCTCTCATAGAATTGTGTTTTATGTTTTCACCTAATTCAGATAACCAACATACATGTAGCATCCTTAACCTTAATAGGTTTCAAAGATAAAAATGCTTTCCCTCATGCTTCCTCTCATGAGGAAAGCAGCTGATAACATAGCATAGTGAGGTGCTGAGAAAAGCCATCATGAATGTGTTAGACCGATACAATAACCAGAACAGATGTCTCTCTATCTATCAGAAAAGCACAGCTGCTTTGAAAATAAATGACAGACTTTTTACAGACTAAAAAGAGTTTTACAGCATAAAAAACCCACATCATTCAGTTGCAATCATAGAGACAGGAGACTAATTAGAGCTAATCTAGAGCAGATTTGCCCTTTTTCAAAACAAGAAGTGCTCACATGGCTTGAAAACAGACTGGCCTTCAGTACACACTCCATGTCATCCTGGGGTCTGTGTTCCCACAGCCTGAGGTCCCTGGCTGCAAATGCTGCAGCCAGAACTTCTATGGATATAAGTGTCATTATCACTAAGCAAGCATCTCTAATTTAATCATTAAGAATCTGATCTATTTTTTTTCCTAAAATTAATTACTTTCCAACCCTCCCTCCTTCCAATTCAATCTGGTGATTTTCTATAGCCCTTTGGTGTTACACCACAGCCCTATGAAAATATTCTATATGAAGATTTAGATAATAACACAGCTAAGTATTCCTCACCATGCAGGACAATCCTTATTAATCCTCCACTAGGACTTTATCCTCTCCATAACGCTCCACACATTTATCTCATACAAGCAAAATATAACTGGCTAAAAAATATCCAGAAAGGAAAGGTCACATTTACAAAACAGGAAATATTGCCTTTCCCCCAAGAACAAAGAAGCATCCAGTAAATCCTTAGTAATGAAGAAACAATAAATTTCTGCCAGCATATACTGGTCTTACGAGAGAGGAAAGTTAAATTACTGCCGTCTGGCTTGGTGACATGATCCCCAGACGGCTGGATGGAGCTTTTGCCCAGTTGCTCATTCTCATTCTTTAGCTTCAGTGGAAGATGAATCAGGAACAGATGGGAGGTCCAGTTTCAAATCCATCATTCACCAGCCCCTTTCCGAACAAAAATCATTAGAATGCCTCCAGGATTCATCAGGACTTGCTGGCTGGTCTGGAAGCCCAGTTGCGTTGTTTGGGAGTCACTCTGCAAGGCATTGCTGTCACCCTCCCACCTTGCTCCATACGCCCTGATGTGCTGGAATGAATCAGAATCAACCATCTCTAAAGGTTTTTGCAAACACTGTCACACACTTTTCCCTCAGATGTTTGCAGAAAAATGGAAGAAAATCTAATCTGTATGCGGCCAAACCTCCTCTCTCTGGCTTTGTGTGCCACAGAGTGTTACAATAAACAGTTAGAGGAGCAGGCACTGCATATCTTGCTCTGCCAGAACAAAACCAGCCATTTGTAAGCTCAGGGTCTGATTTGAGTTACTGTACAAATTTCCCAAGTGAATTAAGCACTGTAGATATCAAATATGGACCTCTACAGGAGAAAAATAAAAGATCGGGAAAAAAAAAATAATCTCTTGCGTTTTCAGATGGCCATGTTGGAAGCAGTCTGTGGAAGTTAGTCATTTGTCTCAAGTTAATCATAAGGGAACTTCTAAATCCATTAGAAAAAAACCCTACCACAAGGAAGACGCCATAAATAGAGTTTCCTCATCCACAGTTAGCTGTCATACCTGTTAACTTGTCTCTCCCAAGTTAAAAAGGAATTTCACATGGTGGAAAAAATGTTTTGTTTATGTCTTTTTTCCTATGAGGTTAGATGTGATAAATTTGTAACAGATTTCTAGAGAAGACAAGTCCTCCAAGAATAAAGCAAGCAATCAAAACAGTGGCATTTTCTTTAAGTTATGGAGTCTCTTGTGATGGCTCTAAGACTTGATTCAGTGCACTAGGAAGGCATACACTGATCGTGCATGGTGTTTTCATTTTCTTGACTTTCGCCAAGGATGCACCATCATCCAAAAAATTTATAGCAGTCTGAAAGACCAAGTTATTAGAAACAGTTACCTAAGGTGGGAACTTCTGTTGATTATATCAGACAATTGTCCTTCCTGAACTATTTGCAGCTGTATTTCATCCTAATTTAGCTAACACACAGTACTTGTTAATCAGTGAGATACTCCCTGGTTTTGAAAACAGATTTTTACACTTAATCTCTGTCTCTATGTTTGCTTTGTGCATTAGACTATCAGGCTGCCTACCTAATGAGGACACACACAATTTTCCAGGAGAAAAAAGAAAAATAAAGAAAGAAATCCTTCATTATAGAATCATAGCATCATAGAATGGTTTGGGTTGGAAGGGACCTTAAAGATCATCTAGGTCCAACCCCCCTGCCATGAGCAGGGACACCTTCCACTAGACCAGGTTGCTCAAAGCCTCATCCAGCCTGGCCTTAAACACTTCAAGTGAGAGAAGAAGAAGAACTTCTTCCTAATACCTAATCTAAACCTATCCTCTTTCAGCTTAAAGCCATTTCCCCTTGTTCTATCATTAACTACCTTTATGAAAAGTCCTTCCCCAGCTTTCTTGTAGGCCCCCTTCATGTACTGGAAAGTGCTATAAGATCTCCCCAGAGCCTTCTCTTTTCCAGTTTGAACAGCCCCAACTCTCTAAGTCTGTCCTCTTAGGAGAGGTGCTCCAATCCTTGGATCATCCTTGTGGCCTCTTCTGGACTCGTTCTAACTGGTCCACGTCTTTCTTGTGTTGGGGGCTCCAGAACTGCACACAGTACTCCAGGTGGGGTCATACGAGAGCAGAGTAGAGTGGAGTAGAGGGAGAGAATCACCTCCCTCTACCTGCTGGCCACGCTTCTCTTCATGCAGCCCAGGATATGGTTATTGGCCTTCTGGGCTGCAAGTGCACATTGCCAGCTCATGTTGAGCTTCTCGTCCAGCACCACTCTCAAGTCCTTCTCTTCAGAGCTGGCCTC
>NW_010322231.1:0-7157 GCF_000700745.2 Antrostomus carolinensis
AACTCAAACCATTCTGTGATTCTATGATTTTCCCTATGCAGTGTTCAGAGGGTAAGAAGAAGAATGATTTCTAGAAAATCTATTTTAAGACTTACTACAGAGGAAGGAAAGATAGGTCTCTATCTGTTGAGACTAATAGGCAACTAGAAAGTGGAACATTCCTTTTAAAAGGAAGAAAATAAAAAGGTGTGTGTATATGGGGGGCAGACAGGACAGCAGGAACCTGCTGTGGCAGCTTGGTGGCTGACATTCTGCTGGAAGATGTAGACTAAAATCTCTCAAGAGAAGAAGAACAGGAAACTGAGGCTGAGATTGTTGAATGTCCTGACAGTTGGGTTACAGAGTACAGTCTCCAAGCCACTTTGTAAGTGTGTGTGTTTGTGTGTCTCTGTGTGTGTGATCTTATACTGCACTTGTCTTTGTGTTTCCTACTGGCTAGCTTAAGCAGCTTCCTGCTTCGTTTGCCGCTGTCGTATCCCATTTCAGTGTGCCTGAGGCCTCTGATTGATTTATGTCTTGCTACCAGCTTGAGACAGCTAATGTGGTTATCACCTCTAGCTGTTTACCCCACCCTTGAAGTGCTAAATAACTCCAGTGGTTCAGAAAAAAAAGCAGCTGGTTTATGAACAGCTCAAATATCAGTGCAGGGAGGGTGAGGGGGACACTTGGGCACAGTAACCTCATCAGCTGTCTGAGGCTGAGCTGTCTCTTCTTGTCCACTCAAACTAGTCTCCCCTTGCATGTCACAAGCCAGGTACAAGGCAGAGCTTCTGTGGCCAGGTGCCCTTTTCAATCTAACTTAGATGCACAAGAATTCTATTTTATAATGCTGAATGTAGCCCTTTTAGTACAGTCTTATGAATTAAATGCCTAAACTCTGTGCATAATGAGAAGCTTAATTTGACAGATGATAAACTGGGAAGCACTGTTAAGATTAGGGAAGGCTGTTCTGAGTATACCTGGAAGTGGGCACCTCAGGAATGTCACTTGGAAATGAAGCCATCAAAGACTGGGATTCAGTTAGCTAAATTATGGCTCTGCTTCTGAACCAGTTTTTTTAGACTCTGTTTATAACTCTAACTGGAGAAATGAACAGTAAAAAAAACACTCTTTCACGGTATAGAGCATCTCTGGAAACAGATGTCTCAAACAGGCCAGATGAAGTGTACCCTGCAATGGCCCATTTCTCTCCATTGCTTGTCAGGAGCCAAGGGGGCTGCCTCAGCTGCAGATATTATATACCAGACGTTATACAACCAGACCCCTAAAGTGAGATGAGATGAGTCTCTCCTGTAGAAACTGAAACTGAGATAGGCAGAAGCTTATCTGGAGATTCAGGGGGTCAAAATTTGTGTTTAGGCCCTTCTATCCAGGCACAGTTCCTTTGTGTATCCAGGCCTTCACACCTTGCACGTTTGAGGAAGGAATAATGTTTCCAAGTGCCGGGGTTACTTGCAGCAGCATGGGTTTGCCTTCCTGGTGTGTCTCAGCAGAGGTGGAGGAGGGCAGCATCCCTGTTCTTCATCAGGACAGGGGTGTAGGATCCGTCCTGGGTGTTTGCATCTGCTGAGCCTCTGCTGCCTCCTTTTGCTTGGACCCATGCAATGAAACATTAGGACATGACCACTGAACACAGAAATGAGCTCTACCCTCCAACTCCCCCTTTCCCCTCCACATTTTAAGTACCACACAATGAGAAATGGACTCTGGTCTCCTGAGTGCACATCCTAGCATGTCCCTTCCTGTCCTGCATTTGCAGCTGCCTCCAGCTCATATAGAAAATGAGACAGTTCCTCATAGGCACCCAAATAAAAGATTTCTCTAAGCTCATGTACTCCCCAGTGGATTTTAGTGGTGCATATCTAGGGTCACTTGGCTTAGGGTTCTCAGCTTAGCATTATGATTTAGAGAGAGAAGAGAAACTTCCGGGTAGAGATGTCAACAGTATCAATTGCTCTACATTTCTGGGAAACGTCTAGCTGATATAAACTGTGAAAACAAATCTGCTGTGAAAAGCTATTTTAAATTAAAGAGTTTACATAGCTGAGGGGAAACTCAAGTTTCCTTTTTCTGTCCAGGTTAAAATTACAAAGGCAGATGCATATAAGTAATTTTTTTCCTTGAAATTTTTATCTAGTTATTTTCCATTTCTTTCTCTTTTTCTTGTTTACAGTCCCAGCGGTTATATAACAGCTCTCAAGAGGAAGCTGCTAACAAGACCATCTGATATTTTGTGCCAGCTCTTTTAGTGGAGGCGTACTGGATTAGACTGAGCTCCACCCTCTTTGTCGAGGTATATTGTACGAGTAACACCATAAAATATGGTTCAATCAGAATGATAGCCTACTTAACCTCTCGTCACTCTTTTCATTAATTTCTTCTTGGATCAATTATTATGTTTTGTCTGTCACAGAACTGGGCTGAAAACTCCTCTGGGCATGGAATGTGTCATTCATTTAAACAACATCAAGGCACACTGTTCATGTTTAATTATTACTTTAATGCAAGTGCTAAACTGTTTTCAGACACATCTAACAAACATGTTTTCTGGAACTGGTTGCTGCCTGACCTCAAGTAAGGGCAAGTTAGGTTAAGCCTTGAAATGCTGCATCAAGCTGTCATCTCAAATAGAAGTGAGCTCACTCATCCTCATGTGAGTTATTATATAGATGAACTGATGGAAGCAGGATATATTATCTGCCCACCAGAAAGAACATTGCCATACGCTGATTTTTGATGAGTAAATTCCAGAGTAATCCTATTGATGATGCTTAAAAACATCTGTTCACAATGTTGCAGTAGCTAAGCTAGCAATATTGTGTAGTAGATGAGAGCCACCTGTTGATCTTTTAAAATCTTTAAAAATATATATATAAATATTTCTGTCGGTGCTGTTGCATCAGTTCTTTTTCAGGATATCCATTATGGCATGACACATTCATTTGGAAATGGTCAGAATATTTATAGGCCCAGTTCCAGCAGAATGTGAGCATGTGATCAGTGCTCTTGCTTTCAGTTGCTCAAAAAGCCAGTTCGATGCATCACTTAGAAGTGAATGCCATGCTAAGGTCACTTTAATGACAGAGATAAAAAAAAAAAAAAAACTGAATAGAATTTTTTTCAATATAAGGCGCATACAGAAAGCAAGGTCTAAGCTGTGTGCATTTGAGAGATCAGTCTGAAAGATTAAGGACAGAAAACATCACAATACCTAATACCTCGATAGGGGTAGGATTTACTGGGTTTTGATGTATTCCAAATCAATTACATTCTGAACAATGAATTTTGGGACATCCACAATCACTTCATAAGGCTGATGCATTCCAATTTTAAACTAAGTCAGATGGCACGTCCACTTCACTTGACCTACCATTCACCCTGATCTCATCACTGCTCTATATTAACAGTTGACTAACATAATGACAACACTTACATAAAGATGCAGACCTGACTTAAAACTTCCTACAGGCATGATCCTGAAGCTTGAGAGTCTCATTTGTTTCTAGGTAACATCTGTTGGGAAAATTCATTATATCTGGCAGTAGATTTGTTTTGACATCTGAGACCAAACTTTCCTGGGTTTGCCTTTTTCTCTTCTTCCTTCCTGCCTGTCTTTCCTGTTTCCCTACTGAGCCACCTTGCAGTCATTGCTGATGCTCATCATTATCCTTTCTTCCTGCCGGTGACAGTGGGAACAGGCAGCAGGGCTTGGCTTGACGAGTACCAAATGAAGCTCATATGTGCCAGAAGTATCTACCTGTGTTAGTGACAACCAGTAGCTTACCAGATGTTGTACCATGATCTTTTGAAAGAGGACTTGTAAGCGTGAATCACTGCAAAACTGGTTGTCTTTTGCTGCCCTTAATGTAGAACCATTAAGAATTTTAAAATTTCAGCTTAACTTTTGAGTTTGAAGAAAGCTTTCTTTGTAAATTTCCTGGCCCAGAGTGCTCTTGCCTCATGCTCTTGCCACGGTACTCTGTTGGTTTGTCCCGGTTCGAAGGAATAAATCCTGTTTTAAATTTCCTTGGTTTCTTATAACAAAGGGCTCCGGAGGAAAGAAAATCTTTTAATCCTCCCAGCAATAACCTGACATGACCTTCTAAACACACTATTAACTCAAAAATATTAGCAATATTTTGTAGCTGTCTTAAGAAGAGCTTACAATAGAGATGGATCAAATATTTAGAAGAATAATTATACTTGGATCTGAGGAAATTACTATCCACAGCACAATTACGTGTTTTAAAAGGGCTAAATGTTAAAAACTATTTAAAAAACTGTGCAACAGGGTATTGTTCAGTAGCACTGGCAGAGCACAGCCAGTTTTCTACATGCTCTTTCTAGGCTTGTGATTTCCTGACTGCCTTAGCACAATTTACTTGCCTTCTCTGTGTTCTTTAGTTACTCCAATCTGTTTTGCCTTTTCTTCATAAGTGCTAAGCTTTTAGAAGATGTTCAGAGGTTGTTTTTTTTTTTTTAATGTGCTCAATATGAGATATTTCTTAGAAAATTTGCAGGAGGAGACGGTTTTCTGCAAATCTGGTCTCTCTGCTATGTCAGTATGCTGCCAATAATTGCACACAGCTTAAATGTCAAATAGGTGTTTTGTAAAAATTGAATACTGTTGTGCTAATTAAACTAACTCATTGGGAAAGAAATTATGGTGCTAAAGCATCACAAAGGTAACAACTTAAAATCAGATATCTAGCTTTCTACTCTGACTAGATGCAGAGAGAGATACCGTAATGTGGGATGCATATGAGAGAAATTAAGAAAAAAGTCAGTAGGAAAAACTAAAGAAAATAA
Source organism: Antrostomus carolinensis (assembly GCF_000700745.2). Taxonomy (NCBI): domain Eukaryota; kingdom Metazoa; phylum Chordata; class Aves; order Caprimulgiformes; family Caprimulgidae; genus Antrostomus; species Antrostomus carolinensis. Next base: position 4,810 of record NW_010322231.1, read on the forward strand.
ATTCAAGCTTACTTTCTGTCACTTGGGTTAAGATACCTAAACCCAGAGATAAAATAGGAGTTTGGAGCTAGAAGTTGGTTTGTTACTTTTAAGCACCTCAGGTCTGCACTTTGGTGTGCAGCAGGCAGCAATTGTGCATTCCCTCATAAAATTATTTGATAAATCCTGCAGCCTTTAGTCAATCATTCTCCATTATGAATTTCCATTAGATATCTGATCTAAACCGAGTAAAGCCAGTGAGTCTTTCAGTTTTCTCAAGCACACTCTGCAAAATAACAGCTAGACCCATGGAGAGACACAGGGGATATGATGCCCCAAAGTGGGATGTGCACAGGTACACCGTGCTGCTATGTGCCAGCAGGTTACTTCAGAACCAGTAATAACCATGTTCTTCTCTCTGTAGAGAGGAGGGTGCTTCAAGGGTGGAGTTCCCATTTCTTCAAATTCAGGTTTGGACCCAGATGAGCAGTCCCAATCAGAGCATATGCCTTGTGCCAAGTCCTCCTCTTGGTTGTGAGAACATTTTTGGGTCAAGAAGTATGATATGGAGAGGTATCATGGGAGGAGAAGGGTGGCAGGAGCAGTCAGGTATGAATTCGCTGTGTCTTTGGTAGCCCATTTTTGCAGCCCAGGCCCTCTTTCATGGCAGAAGAGAACTGCTGGCAGTGTGGAGGCTGGAGCAGTGGCTCCACTGGCTATACTGCTGGTTCTGACATAGCATGGCCTTGTTGTGGCTGGCAAGGTAGCCATAGTGTCCCCATTCGCAGCCAGAATCAGTGGTAGTCTGGTTGCCAGATTAGACCCGCATGACACCTGCTTCGTCAGCCTTGGCATGGGTTTCTTCTCTTATGAACAAGTCCTGAGTGCAGGTTGGTGTCTAAATCTCACATCTTTGGATGCTTGTACAGCTGTGTCAGGTACCCACCATTAAAATGGCTGAGGCCATCTTCAGCACCTGCCTGGCAGTGAGTGTGCTTTCCCCTCTCCTGCTTTGGTTTGAAATATCCCAGCCATTCTGTGTTTTCAGTCACAGCAGGTACAGCTGTGTAACTCTACTCCTTGGAGAGTGCCTTATCTAACATGCTAAGAGGTCATTTAGAGGAAGGTGTGTCAGGGTCACATATCTGCCCTACTGACACTATCAACTTTGCAAGAAAGACCTCTGGGGTCGTACCGTCCTGATTATTCCCTCTTAGCCCTAGTAGTTACCCAGTGCATGGGCCTCACAGGCTGCTACTGCAGGGAAGAGATGGTGGTAACAGTCAGATATGTCCTTGATACAGTCCTATTTAATTAAAATAATATTCCCTTAGTCTTAATTTTTCTGAACACCCTCAAGTGTTTCTTCATTTGGTTCCAAGTCCTCTAGCAGCCAGCCCTTTGCCCAAAAAGCTTTCTGCTTTTCTTTAGGGCCTTATTGCTGTCTTCACTAGCCTCTGTGGACCCCTCTCTGGACTGTCTTCTTGTGCTCCTGCATGTTTTTTGCTTTTGACAAGGAGTAGTTGTTATAACAAGCAAAGTCCAACTCCCACTTCTGCATTTGACTCTGGGGAAGATCCCTCAGGCTACACGGCCCAGCTCCTCCTCCAGCCTTGTCATGCTGATTCGTGATTTAGCCTGTAGCTTCTATTGTTATATTTATTGCTAAACAAAAGGACTATTTTCTTATTCCCTCGCTTAGGCTGAGTAGAAGATAGTTATGTCCACCAGCTTCCACGAGCTTTGTGGCTGCCCGCTGACCAGAACGCTTTCTTGCTGAGCACCACCTCATCGCCAGCAAGGCAGTATGCAAGGAGCTTGATGGCCTGGCAAGTTCAATAGTTTTCCCCAAGGCTGTATGGATCTTATATTATCCAGGGCTTCTAATGGGCTGCATATTCCTCACTGATTTAGTGGTTGACTTGTGATGTTTTTGGATGAGTCAAATCTCTGTAATAGTGACACTACATCTATGTATGTGGTAAATGTGAAAGAAAACAGATGTCTATAAAAATCACTGAGTCTGATTTGGAACCATAAACAGTATTATGATTAACCATAGCTGTACAGCTAATGTGTAGTATATCTATAGGATAGGGTGAAAATTGCTTGTTTCACACCTATGTGACTTTTACCTTAATATTTGAATTTCTTTTGAACTTAGCCAAAAATACTCTTAGAGTTAAGTATAGGACTATTTATTTGGAGAGTAATGGTACAATCACTTCTGTGTTTTAAAACTTCTAGTATAGTCTCACACACTTAAATTTATTTCAACATTGAATTTTTCTGGCAATATCTGCACTGTGCTTTTATGTAAAAGGAAACAAACAGTGGCCACTGAGTTAGTGTCATCTAGAAATGTGGAA
>NW_010322231.1:7189-28884 GCF_000700745.2 Antrostomus carolinensis
AAATACAATGTAAATTTAATTGGTGATGTTCTTATAAGGTGTCTCAGACCAAAACTGAAACATTCGCTGAACACTAGATTGAGGGCAGAATCCTAATCCAGATTTAATCAGACACTCTGAAGCACAGAGTTTTGAAATTCCTGAGATCACAAGGCAAAGAATTTCCAAATAAGTATCAGCCAAGTCCTATTCCTGTAAGACTGGAGGTTGACTAATGAAAGAGCAGTGGCAGAAAGTAATAGCTGAACATAGAAAAATGAAAGGTCTGACCCTATGAACTAGCCTTAAGACCATGAGGAGGATTGTACAAAATCAACATAAATGCATTACTGGAAGAAGCCAGAATAAAGTCTTCAATACAGGGCATGTATGATGAGTCAGATCTGGTCAAGTATTGTATACGTGCAAAATTCTGAATAATCTGGAGTCTGCTAATCAAATTAACAGGCAGTGAAGGGAGAATTTCCATAATGAAGCCTGTAATTTCCTGGAGAGACTTCTCTAGATTGCTAACCATGGTTTGGACAAATCACAAGACAAAAGAATCACTTTTTTCTGCTGGGCTCTGTGTGCCTTCTAACAGGACTTCGGGAGATGGACAGACATTCTGTAGTGCAGACATATTCTTTTGTTGACTTAGCTGCTTTGGTGTCAGAATTGAGGAACTCTCATGCTCTGTAGAACCCTCTTAAGACCTTGTCCTCTGGCTTAAATAAAGACTATAAAATGTTCTAAATGCGATAACAAAGATCTGTTTTTTTTCAGAAGTACATAAGATGTAAGTTGGTAAATGGACACTGAGCGTAGGTGTTAGATATCTCATTTTTTTGTACTAGGTTTTGAAAGATGGTATTTCTCAGAATAATGTGAGAAGGCTTGGAACACTGATTGATTCCTGTTGGAAGATCATTCTGCAAATGACTCCAAATTGCAGTAATTTGGAAGTCTTGAGGTTCTTTCTATATTTGGATTTGTACATTCAGCAAGCTTTTAGTACAAATATATGAATCTTTGGTAATTAACTTTAATTCATGAATAGAACTTTAACTGAGCTGAATAAATGAATGTACCTTAGAGTGTTCAGGCTTTGTGAGACATTTCTGCTCAATCGGCTTATGAATTTCCTTTTGATGAGCTTAATTGTTGACAGATTTTTCAAAAGCCAACAACAGCTTGCTTTGCTAGCTAGTATTCATATGAACTGGGTAGTCTTGTGAAGTCCTTTATTCAATTTGCATAATATTTTGCTTCTACTGTAAAATGAAGTGAAATCCTTTGTAGTGAACCTAACAATGTTAGACATTGTAAAGACATCAATCCAAATAAAATTTAAAAAACCAGAAGAATCACCCTCCCAGCTTGTTCTTCAAGATCTTAGAATAAGCAAAGCTAGAAAAAAGCAGATAATTTTTTTTTTCCAAAGGATTATTTAGAAAAAGTTCCTAAATAATGAGATGTGATCTCTTACTCAGTTAACATATTTTGCTGGTTTCTTAAGCAGGGCTGTAACTAGGCTTTTCATTTGAGATCCCTCAAGTCTGAATGCATTGCAAATGCTAATATATTCATTAAATCAACAAAACAAATTAACCATTTTGTCCTTTCATGTGAAACAGACAAATTCTGCATCTTATCTATCGAGAAATTTTTGTTGTTATTGGAAATATTTTGGAATTTCTATCCTTGAATACTATTTTGTGGGAGTATAGATTGAAAGAGAATGAAATTTAAACTAAGCAGTGGGATCTCTAGCCATAAGGATGGTTGTGGATATCTGAGTGAAGTGAAGCATGTAGAAGCCTCAAAAATAACTGACCCTGTTTTCCTGCAAATATTTCTGAAGAATTCTGGTCCATTAATAATGCCTTAAAAGTAATAAAGACTAGGATCTGTGGATTCTAGCCAAATGAGGCCACATCCTACAGTCCTTGCTTTGTATTACTGAAGTAAATTTCCCATTTGCTCATGATAGGATGGGGATGAGTAAGGGTGGCAGGATGGGAATTGGTTTGTCACCTCTGAGACTGCGTTTGCAAACTGCTGGAACCACAAATGAGCTCAGTGTTTATCAAGATGGTGGATGCCAGCATGAAGCTTGGAAGTGCCAATTTTAATTAAAAACTGCATTTTCAAATCAAGTTCCTAGTTAATAATGGGTGGGAAATTCTTCCCACCATGTAAGCTTTCTGAATGCTGTATTGACTGGCAAGATGGTTGCAGCTTCTCCTTCCACAAAAGTGCTGCTACCATCATCTTCCCCTTCACCTCCCCCACCAGAAGAAAAAGACTACATTGTTTGTGGAATCTCTCCTTGTTCATGTCCCGCATCTAGGCCGGAATAGACAGATTTTATTTTGTCCTCCCCATCCCCCTTCCTTCATTATTAACAATGGAGTGAGCACATGAGATTAACATGGCTCTTGACATGGCTTAGTTGTTTGCCATTTGGAAACTACTGATTCTTCAGTTGTATAATTGGGGAAAAAAAAAAAAGTATCAAAAGATTCAGTAATTTTCTGTTTATTCCAAAGACGGGTAGAACAGAGTAGTAGGGGAGAGATGAGGGAAGACAACAACAAAAAACAAATTAGTTTAAGAACCAGCATGTTCCCCTTACTTTAAGGAACACAGTAAACATTTCAAAAGTGCATGCCAGCTCATTATCTAACTCAGTCTTCATTGACTTCATGAAAAACAGCAGCAGTTAAGCAGTATTTGCCAAAAGCAAATTTGGGTACATGCATTGCTAAAAAAATGTGACATCGGCTTTGTACAGGTTCCTTAATCTGCCACACAGGAGCAAATCAACATTTCATCCTTATCATTTCTCTCTGTTGTTTAGCCCTTTCATGATTGCTCTTCTAGACTGTTTTGATCATTGTTTATCCAAAACTGTGGTATGATGTATGATTTGAATTATTGTCCAGAAACTAATGTCTCCAAGTGTTTAAAGATGTAGAGACAACTTCAGTAAAATAATCTTGAATGTAATATCTGTTTGCAAGTATCTGTTTTACAAAGTTTATTGATTAAAAAAATCTTAAATGGATGTGGACTATTTATGAATTCCTTCTTTAAGTAAGTTTTAAGATTTAGTTTGTCATTAATTTCATGTGATTTTTAAATGAATGTTCTTTTCTAGTTTATGAATAATATGGGTAGCTTTCTTTTTCAATCATTGTGGCATTTGCAGTTTAAAGTTACATTATTGAAATTACTGTGACAAAGCATTTGAATATACTGTGTATTAAAATATCAATTTATTGTGATTCCATGAGTTGTTCCTTATAGATGTTACCCATTCTTTTGGGAAACGCATACCTCTGTTTGTCCAGAGCATATAAATCCATGAATATTTTGAGTCTTATTGAACTTGATTTCCTTTGAGAATAACTCTTTACTCAAGAGAAAAAGAAGCATTTGTTGAGCAATTGTTTTATTAAATATCTTAAAGAACAGTTCCCTTTGGAAACCAGGCAAACTTTTTCCCAGAGCACTCATGTTGTCTGGTGTGCACGTTTGTGTCCTGTGGGCATTGATTTATCTCAACTTAAGTCTCTCCCTTCAAAATTAACAGGCCCTTTTAGTAAGCTTTGTTTCACTTTGGAATCTATGTACTCTTCTGCCATATGTTTAAAATTCAGAGTTGCTGTGCAGTTCTGATCATTAGCTATTCTATTCCACATACAGTACATCATACTCTTACTTTTTATGAGTAAAAGGTGTTGAAAAAAATGTTTGTTTACTTGTTTTTTAAATATACAATTTCTGATTTTTTTTTTTTTTAAATCAACCCACTTCTTTGATTCAGAATTTCTTAATGAAATGGGGAATTCTGTTGGTAGAAAACAATGCCACTTTCTTAGGTTTTTTGAAACATTTATCTCATTTTCCTTTGGGGAAAACTAAAACAGCTGGTCAAATTAGGATTTCAAAATGGAAAAAAAATGCTTAAATAAACATCCATTTAACATTTTATCAAAAGCTGGAAAATGCAGGTGAAATTTAAATCTCCTCATCTTCCCTAATTCTCCCCTTCTTCAAACATTCCCTTTGTTATTGTTGAAATTGTAAATCCTCATGAGTACCAGGTGACAGAATGCAGATTTTCTCTTTCTCTCTTTTTAAAAAAATATTTTTTTTAGGTAGTTTTGTCCAAACCAGGGTATATCAATATATTCCAATATTTATTTGAAGCTTTTAATTGTTGTTAAGCAAAGATTGCTTCTCTCCTGTGGCGTAGTTACTTCAGTCAATGCAGTACAATCTGGAAAGTACAATGACACGGAAAATCAAAGTGTTACACTTTGAGAGCAGTTTTTAAGCAACAGTAGAAAGGACATTGGCATTGTCAGTCAGAATAACTGAAGCTTAACTATTAGTGTTGATCAGAGAAATGTCAGAGGATGAGCATAATGGGAGCAATACATACTTGTACCAAAGGTCCCAGGGCCTTGTTCCTTATGGCAGCCAGCAGGAAGTGGAGAAGTGTAAGAAGCAGGGCAAGAAGGGGTAAGGAGAGTGATTCTTCCTGCTTGTATACTTTCCCAGCTTCTGACAGTCAGCAGTTTTGGGACTCCCTGTGCTGAAGTTGCATCTTAAGCATTGTTTTTATGAACCACTGAGTGCGGAAGCAACAATAGGAACAATGGATCACTGTTCAGCATCAGTGGCAACTGCACTTAGAAATAAGTAACAGTGCCACTTCAAAACGCTTGACATGGACAACAGAAACAGAAGAGCCAGGAAATTATGGCAGTACTAAAGCCACACCCATGGCCAGAGGCAACATCTCACAGCTCCTCCAAGTTGTGAACTCCTCCGGAGTTGAGAATCCCTACCATGCAGAGAGGTAGGAGCCAAACTCACCATTATATAATGCAGCAATTTTGGCCCCTGTGGGATCTTAATGGGACATGGTGTCTTGTTCTTCAACGTAGGGGTTCCTGCCTGTGTGTTCCTGATGAGATTTTTGTTTGGTGAGAGTCGGGTGACCTTGCCTCATACCAATATGTGATCCTACCAGTCAGCTGATCTCTGGTGGTTGAGACAGACTTCCACATTCTCCCAGAGTTACTGTCTTTTTCTCTAGTTCCTATTAGAGCATCTGCCCCATGTAGGATGTAAGCAATCCCATGTGGTTTCCTCTGGCAGCCCTCTTTGGGGGCTGTCAGCAGAGCTCCCCAATAAGTAGCTCTACAATAGTCATCCTGCACAATGCTTGACCTAGTATGTGATCAGCTGTGTTTTTCTTTCCACAGCAAAGCATTTTGAACATGATACAGCCTGAAGAAAAATGGGAATTCAAAATTTGCTCCAAATTTCCTCATGAAACGGTCTGCTCCTCTGCATCTGTAGAAAGGGATGGGTAGGCTGCTACAAGAGTGCTCTGCAAGCCCCTGCTCAGTGAGCCCCACTGTTAGCCAGTCTCGACTCTGCATGAGGCAGTGACTCCTGCCGAGTTCTTGTGAGTTTTTTGCGTGCAACACTTCTCCCTGCAAAGTGGCAGCATGCTGGGACACAAAATAGAAGGTCCTGTCCTGGTGTGAACACTGCACAAAATGGGAGGGCAGTTGTGATGGATAGGAACTGAGCCGTGATGGTGTTGTGGGTAGTTCCTGCTGTGTTTTGGAGACAGCATGTGTGTGTTTGAAGTTTACTTGGGGATGCAGAGTAATTGCCAACACAGGTTTCTGAACAGTTCCTCATTGCATAAATAGCCCCATTCATTTCAGCAGACAGATCTGAGTGTAAACCAGCTGCCAGAGTATAGTCATCTGCCTATGCAGCTCTTCCTTGTTTTACTTAATTTTGCTCTCACAAAAATGTCAACCCCACAGAAATTTTGTTTGAGTGAGGACTGTGTTAAATAATACAAAAATTTCGGGAGCTGAGACCAGGTAAGAATAGTGTAACTGTGTCCATAGCAATGGCAATTGAAACCAGTTTTTGCACTGTCACCTGTTATCCTTTTCCTGATGTGAATGGCAGACCTTGTTTCCTTTTGCAGTCCCATTATTTTTACTGCATTCTTTATCTTTATCTTTTGGAAAGAGCAAATAAAAACAAAACTTTGCTTTATGTTTTTGCTTGGAGATAAACTGGAACATTTTAACAGACTAAGTTTAAATGACTGTTTACTTTTGCAGTGGTCAGGGCCAGTACTCAGAGCTATAGTTACATGGCTAAACTCCCGTGCTCCTTTTTAACAATTTAGGGGTCAATGTTTCTGAAAGTGTGGGAAGGATGGCATTGGTGCAAAGCAGTGGGTATGCAGCCCGCTTTACCTGGGAGAACTGCAAGACTGAAAGAACAAAAGTGATGTAGGTCAGTCCTAGGAAAGTGTCAGAGCACAATCTGTGAATTACACTGATGTACACAGATATGTGAAGAGGGTCTTTCTTTCTTTCTTTCTTTCTTTCTTTCTTTCTTTCTTTCTTTCTTTCTTTCTTTCTTTCTTTCTTTCTTTCTTTCTTTCTCTCTTTCCCCTTCCTCCTTTTCTTTTCTTTTCTTTTCTTTTCTTTTCTTTTCTTTTCTTTTCTTTTCTTTTCTTTTCTTTTCTTTTCTTTTCTTTTCTTTTCTTTTCTTTTCTTTTCTTTTCTTTTCTTTTCTTTTCTTTTCTTTTCTTTTCTTTTCTTTTCTTTTCTTTTCTTTTCTTTTCTTTTCTTTTCTTTTCTTTTCTTTTCTTTTCTTTTCTTTTCTTTTCTTTTCTTTTCTTTTCTTTTCTTTTCTTTTCTTTTCTTTTCTTTTCTTTTCTTTTCTTTCTCTTCTTTCATGGATGCACTTTCACTATCTGCTAAATTTAGCTTGTTAAACTAATTTCTGTGAAGCCAGAGCTGAACCACACCCTTCAAATGTGAAGGGCTATTTTATTAAACCATTGCGCTACCCAGAGGGCCTGGTCAAATGAGGACAAGTCTGCAGGCAGGTGCAATTTCCTTTTAGAAAACTGATAGATGGTGCTTCTGCATTCTGTAATGTGTTGGTTTTAGTCTTTACAAAATACAGCTTGCGTTCTGTTATGACTAGTAACAAATCACGCATCTGGAACAAAGAGGAATGTAGCTGAGCAATATATTACATTTAACTGCAATCTGGTTCAGATCCCCTGGTTCCTTTCAATTTAAAATGTGTAACAAATGTACTCCCAGTCTTCATTTATATCACTTGTTGTAGCATTTAACAAAGGTCATAGTGACCCAGAAGAAGCTTAAGAGGAAAGTGTGGTGGATCTTGGAAATGGAGTTTGACTGTGATGATGGTGGGCATGAAGCCAAGCCCAGTTCTCCTGTGTGTCTTTCATTTACACTCTTTATTTTTCCTTATCCTGGGTTGGATTCAGTCATTCAGCCACATCTATGGATGAGGCAGAAATCTGCAATAATTGTTACATCTCTCTTCTTTGATGGCTTTTTTCAAAAGAATACTTTAAATTGTTTACTTTTTCTGTGTTTGGATTGTTGAAGTAATAAGAAAAATGCAGCCACTGTTGAAAAGAACAGTCATCCAGTGAGTGCCTGAACATTTAATTCTGTGCTTACTAACTGCTGTCTTGTCAAACCTGGTGACAAACTTTTTTTTTATAAAGGAGATTCACCTGCTCAGGTTACTAGATTCAACACTGTATTGCCCCCCCTTTTTTTTTTTCATTTATGATTTTATCTTTTTAGATTTTGTCTACTTAAAGGCTGGCTGACTAGACTGGTGCAAAGCTCTTTGGGAAGTTACATAAATGCTGATATCAACTAGTACTGACTTTAGTGTTTCTGTTTAATGTAGTGAGCAATTTTTTAACAACTAAAGTATTTCAAAACCTGTAACAATGAGTAAGGTATGAATCAGTACAACTCCATTAGATGTTCTGATGTTAACTTATTTCATGGTTTGAAAATACAAAAGCTATTCTGATTTCCAAAATCTCCAGATACAAACTCTTACTCGTATTATTAAAAATTATTTCACAGACATTTGTGCTATGCTTTATACCATCTTTTGCAACAATACAGAACTTATCTATAAGGTAGGCATATATGTATGTAGCCAGATTTATAGCTGCTAGTGTTTCCAGGTACAAAACACTCAGAAGGTCTGTTTCTAAGAAATTATTGGAGCTTTGGTGTATCATACAGTTTAAAAATTTTTTTCCAAGTTTTTTTAAAGGGACGTGTCCATGTCTTGCATGTTTTTTTTTTCAAATGCAGAGGTTCTGTGTAACACACCTTGGTTCTGTGTTTATCAAGTTGTAAGCTCAGATCTTACTAACTAATGGATTAATACACTGTTGCATTGATTATGATTCCCCTGAGCAAGAAATAACCTGCAGTGCCTGAGAAGTATGTGTTCAAGAATATGACATACATTACTTATGTTGTGTCCAGAGAAAAATGTTCATATTTTTGAAACATAACTGATTTTCTACCTTTTCTTCAGCTGCAGTCAGAGCACTTTCTCTATTCTTCTGTTACTGTTCCTGTAATGGAAGTATGTTTGGGAGAGGGCTTGGCACTCTGATGTACTTAATACATTCAGTTTCTTCCCCTGTGTCCATCTGGTGTAAATATTCTGATTTCTACATTCTTTCATATTTGCAAATATATGTGTGAATTACTGATTTTTTCCATGAGTTCTTCAGTGCAGTAAATAATACCTGAGGCTTTACATCTATGCAATCTGAAAAGACAAAATCTAAAAAGTAAAACCTACAAGTCCAGGTGAGCTCAGCTGCTAATGTGCAGAAATCAGCTAGTTTATACATGTTTTTTTAATGAAGGTAGGAGTTACTTTTGCAAAGAGAAGTCCTTTAGTGATTGTGTTGCTCAAAGTACCGAATTTTTTATCTAAATGTAAATATTTTTATTTTGGTATTTTGTATAATCACAAATATAAATATTTGCTTTTGTTTTGCTTCTAACTGCATCATATCCATCATCTTATTGCATAGGAAATACACTTGCTGCTATTACTGACATTATATTGTAGCAGTGTTTTAAATTTAAATTGTAGAAATCCAGGTCTTTGTGTGATGATACTCTTCCTATTCATTCACTTAGTTCTCATCATTACTTTATATTCAGTGTAATGGAATGCCAAAAGCCCTTGAAAAACACATTAATCACATTAAAAATTGTTATCAGTGCTGTTCATAACAGCTACAGGACATATGTATCAAGTCATAGTAATATACTTTTCCAGTATGCTTCCCTTTCCTACCTCCCTCCTACCATTGTGATTTGTATTTGGCTACAAAAGCAACTATTGCCTCTAATCAAAGTAAGAAAATGTAGTATTCATAGTTGTAGTATGACAGGAATAGTGAACAGTACATTTCCTGTGATTCTGTGATTGGTTTGTAATAAAATATATTACAAATGTAGCTCTGGCGTTGTCTCTGGTTTAAAAAAAAATATATCAGGCCCTTTATTTACCAGAATCACACTGAGTAAAACTTTAACTATCATGTCAAGGCTATCTTCTCAACAACATAACAGGCAAGCTTAAGTGAATTAGAGAACAAAGTACAAATGTGTTTGCAACCAGCGTTTCCACAAGATAATTCACATTTCACTATGTACTTATGGAATGCCACTGTGACACTTGGTTGATGTAGATAAGGGAGGGGGAATCATATTCTAACATACTTCCCTTGACTCATGGGCCCTTCAGCATGTGTTACTGAGTCTTCTATCAGAACCCAACTAATTTCTGCCCATTTTAAGTCTAATTTTAAATCTAATTAACCCTGTTTCAAATAGTGCATACAATTAAAAATGTCAGAATTCCACTTATCTGTGAGTGAACTGCCTAGTGTCTTGGTCATTATGATCATAGTAGTCAAGCTGGCCATCTCACAGAAGTCACCTCTGGTGAGCTAGCAAAGTTGCTGTGCAGTGAGGAGACTTTAAAGAGACAAAACCTGGCCAGTTAAAATCAATGATGGTTTTGCTGTTGATTCCAATGGCTTCAGAATTTATAAGAATTGTTTCAATATGTCCTAAGATCTGCTTTCTTGGAGCATTATGTGCAAATGGATCTCTTCTCCAGTACCACTTTGGCTGTCTGGACTTTGGGATGAGAGGGTTCACATAGGGGCCAAGAGCAGCTCATTGAAAACTCTCTTTTTCAACCATAGAAACAGACAGGACTTTCTGAGAATACAAATAAGAAGATGCAACATGTTATCTGGTATATCTTATAATTTCTGATTAAGAATTTATCCCTAAATATGCCAATTCTTTTAACTAAGTGACATGTCACCATGTTGGTTCAGAAGTAATACAGTCACATTCTATCATCTTGCGTGATTCTGTGGAACAAAACCCTTTAAATTATTGTAGGATGATCTAAATACTTATTTTTTAGTTTCTGGTATTATTTTAAATGCCAGAACAATCACAAAAGAATTTTAATTTTATTAAGGAAATATATTTTTAAAAAGATTAAAGCTTTGCTTCTGATTGTTAAAGCGATATTAAAACAAGGTGGAAATGTGTTTGTAGTTAACTCCCAGAGGACTTGATGTCAGAAGAAATGTCACTGTATTTTCCTTTTTAGGAAGGTGGCCTCTGCCAGATGTTAGCTCAGAAATGGCAATTGTCATTCACGTAAATGACTAGCAGGTTTATCATGCCAGTCTCTGGGGCCGTCTTGAATTTTGGCAAGAGGCAAAGAGCAGGCCATAAGAAAAAAGTAGTCCTCATGGGAACAGTAAAAATATGTTGGTATTGTTTAATTCTTTCATAACATACTAAGTTAATTTATTTGGTTTTGAGCCTTTTAAAGTATAATGCCATCAGGGAATGTGTTTTTCATATAGTTCTCTTACAAATATATTAAAGTTTTAGGGAGAACAGTCTCTGAGTAAACATCACTGATCATCCACATTGGGTGACTGGGAGACAGAAGGCTTGATTTTTTGCTGCTTTACATTCTGTATAGTAATTGGCATCAGTGAAAAGTGATCTTATCTGTACATTTTGCAATCTTTTTCCACAGATGTAGACAACTGTAGAATATACAGGATTGTGGAGTATCAGATTCACATTGTTCATAAATCCTTGTAAAGCACCCTGTCATAATACTTATCATTTGGTAGATGCTTTTGACAGCTTTTCATGTTTGGCTAGTAATGTATAGTTCAACTGTGTTTCTTCCAAACCACTCAAACCACTGCATGATATGCTCTGGACTAGGCCATTAATTCTGAGAGGTAGATGAAACTTACTCTTCGGTTAACTCATTGTTCAGTTGGATTATCTGAGTAGGAGAACCCTATTATTTAAGTAAATGGAAGTAAATTGAAAGGAAACATTCTCTGTTCAGCATACAACGAGTAAAAAAGAATCTCATCTTTTGTTCCCCATTGTGCCATTGATCATTCACAAGGTAATAGCTTCAAAATGCCAAGAAAAACTAGCTTTACAGCTTATTTGAGAGATACCAACACCAGAACTAGTGTATTGTAATTGCTTCTCTTCTGTTTATATGGAACAATTTTTGATCTCTCAAGCTGTACATGTTAAAGGGGAAAAAAAACCCCAGGTGTTTCCCAGGTCATTCACCATCTTTGCCCATTACTGTAAGTAGCTTCTGTTCTCTACCATACATCCTGGCAGGTTTTTGAAGAGAGAAAAAGAACAGAAGCCATTAAAAGCTTCTGGAATTGTCAAGTTTCTCCAGATACTATCTGTCTGACTACTTACCATCTGTATGTAATACATTCTGTGACTCATCATACATATCTAGACATAGAGAAAGCCAGGGTATCAGTCATTTTTATGAATACTGCAAAGATCAGAGTTAACCTATGGGTCAGAAACACTTCATTTATTTGGAAACATAGGAAGAAGTTGATGCTTGGACACAGCTTGGCAGGTTTCCCTTAGGATCAGTGGAGCTCTGCCAATTTATACCATGCTTGTCATTTGCAAAATCCCCCTTACTGAGTCCACTGACTTCTTTTCAGCAGACTTCATCTTTTTTATTTCCTCTTGATATTGTCATGAAATGAAAGTAACAATGGTGAAAATAATATAAGTTACATACTTTACAATGAAGGCAAGGGTGTCTCATAAGCTAACAAACAGAAATTAAAAAGACCTATTCCTTATGCAATGTTGAATTTAACCTCTAATTTTTTTAATGGACAATTAGCATACCATTTATCCTCTACCAGATCTGATAACAAACATGTTAGTCTGCATCTAACAATTCCTAATTCACCAGCACAAGTCCACTATGGCCAAACTTGAGCTTTTTAACTTCTCTCAGATCTTTCCCAACATCTTCCTTGCTTGATCACCATCTTGCCTGTTCTTCAGACCTTTGACCTGGAGAGTCATATTCAACATAAACTTTATTCTAAGTCATCCCTTTCAGATATTGATGCCTTTTAAATATAATTTTTCTAAGGTGCTACCAAATGGCGAACTACTTCTCCTTGGTTTTGCGGCCTTTTGTATCTTCAGCCTCTGTCTCACTGTTCAGATGCTATCTCCAAGCTGACCTTCCAGTTGTCTACTGATGACAACCTTCATTTCTTGTTTTTGATTTCCACAATTACCTTTGGGCTTTCCTTTCTGCTACTCATAATGCTTGAAAAGAATTTCATGTAACCAGCCACTAAACAAATGTGTAGTCTTACTCTAGACCCTAAAAACTCTCTTCTTTTTGGTGATAGCTAAAAGAAACCTTGGCAAAAACTGGGTCACTAGTAGTAGATCACTACAGGTGGGACTACCTGGTGTTGTGTTGTTGCTTTTGGTATTTGTTTCTCACCCTTCCTATGCCCATAATGTAATTTCATTGGGGCAGTGATATGCATTTTACTTATGTTGTCACAGCACCCAGCAGAAAGGAATCTTCAAATCTAAATAGTGTTCCTAAGCATGAAGCAAGGTTAGATAAGCCACAGCATGCTAGGAAATGTCAGAGTGCCAGTCCTCACTGATTCTGAGCACGTATCCTGCAGAAGCCATCAGCTTAGAGGAAACTCCAGTAATCATCTGCTACTTTAACATGTGTTGGAGGGCTGATAGATAAGTATGTCACTGAACACTTGTATTATGTGGGCTAACTTCAGAACTAAGGTTTTAGTTAATACATCAAAAAAAAGTATAAAAGGACTGTGGAAGCACACTGGCAAAATCTCTGACAATTGAGTTGTGGGTTCTGTGAGACGCGTCTATCTGAAATTACAGAACATCTGGGAAAGAGATGCAGTGGGACTACTCGCAGTTGCAGCAGGAGCTGCTGGAGAAATTCTGCAAAAAATGTAGCTAAATATTAAAAATATAAGAAAAACAGAGTGCAGTTAGGACTAGATAATACTTAGCATGATAGGGAAACACTAATATTCAGCTGATGAACAATGTGTGCCATAAAAAGAACAAAGGTAAGTTGCAAGATGAGGCTGCACTTCAGTGAACCTAGAAAAATGTCTCAGTCTTAAAGATATGAGATGACAATTTCACTCCATGTTTTCTCATTCCTTACTGCAGAACAAAACTCCAGGACTTTATAATAGGAATGTTACCTGAAGGTGTACTCCATGTTTTTATAAATAATAGATGTTTCCATGCTCAGGTTTAGTGGTTTTGCACCACCCAGTCAAAAGCTCACCTGGGAATAAAACCTCTCTAGTGTTGAAGGGAAAATTGACTCATGAGTCTGAAATGCAAAGGCAGTTCCACAAGAAATGTGGAGGTGAGATACAGAGAACAGAAGGGATGAACAAAGGATGCTGAGATGAAGAAACAAAAGGCGGAAAAGATAAGCTAGAAAGGCTGATAAGTTTAGAGGTTGGTTTTCTGAAGAGTGGGGGCAAAACAGGAACTTGAATACAGATGGCTAGATGTTACAGAAGACAGGAATGGGTGACAATAGGAGAGAGAAATGGGGAGAGTGCCATTCTTATTTTTCTCTTCTGAAATGTGTATTTGTAGTTTTTCAATGCTGTGACAATGAACTTATGTTTTGGGTAAACTGCTGCAAGTCAACCCCTTTCACTTTTAGTAAATCCTAATTTTAAGGGCAAAATTCATAAGAATGTCACTGTTTCCATACACAGTCATAAAATGCATAGTCAAGCACTCAAGCAGTAGCATACTTGCGATTATAACAACTTGTATACCTCTTCAGGAATATGAATCTTAAATTCACTTTAATTCATTATTTACTTAAATTCATTATCATTAAATAATATGTTCCTGTAGTCAGGAAAAGCAGTGACTAAAAGGGGGAATTTGTTTTTCCAAACTGTGGGACAAAGAGTGTAATGTTGGAGAGTAAAACAGATTGCTTATATTCCAGAAACTTTAAAAATACTTTAAAATACAAAAGAAAACCACCTTTTCCTTAGGACTTGCAAAGCCTTTGTGTCTTTTCTGGTTTACAACAGACTTGTAAAACTTAAGCTCCTTTAATTTAAAACTCCTTTTATTTATTTTCACTCAGTTTTTATTAGAGCAATATTTTTTTCATGGGCTTAAGAAGTAAACAAGTCTTAAAACAACTAATTCTTTGTAAACTGCTCTTCTGAGATTCCCACCTTGAGTTAGCTATGAAAAACATGAACAGTTCTTACAATACAGAGGAAAACTAACATCCCTGCCAGTTATCAGTTTGTGATGTAGTGAACATCAGTTGAGTTAGCCTGAATGCCTTCTGTGGTGGAAAGTGTTAAGATTAAATTGTAAAAAGTCAAATACTTTGGAAAGAAATCCCAGCAACCTGTAAAATACTTTATTAGTGCTGTCAAAAATTAGTCAGTAGAAACCAGCAACAATTCAGATTTTCCCTCGTAGTATGTTGCTTGTGAGAACAGTGCAGACTGTGTCATGCAAGTCTGAATCCCAAGCAATGCACACAGCGTGGTATGGAATCACATTGTTCCTTACTGGCCTTTGGAAAGGACAGATATCTTGGAGGTCCTTAGTCCAAAGAGATTTCAGGCAATGAGTCCAGTTAAGTCTCATGACTGAAGCTGATGTATCTCTAAAGCCTTATTTTCTAGGTCTGTCTCCCCTCTTACCTGCTTTGGGTCCACTGAGATGATCAGGAAATAGAAGGGAGTAGTCCCTGCAACCTTGGGGATGTTTGGCATATAAGACTAGATTCTTTAGCAGTGTGCAAGGAGAAAAATGGCAGAGGGAAACATCTTGCTCTTACCTCCCTCCCCTTGCCAGAACCCACCACAAAACCCAAGAAATACTGTACACAGGCCAGGGACAAACTCACTGTTTATTTCAAGCTACTGTTAAGAAGCTGTTATTTATTTAAAACTTCAAACAAAGTTGCAAAATCATAAGCATACAAATCAGCAAAGGATGTGCTCTTTCCCCTCACCATAACATAAACCACAGTATGACAAATTAGCAGGGGCCTGCAGCAATCAGAAAAACACAAACCTTTGCTCTTTCTTCACAGAAGTTTTTAAGACTAAAACTCATAAATTTGAAACTACCTAGGAAAGTAGACGAAGGAGCTTACAGTGTCACTGTCAGAACCTGGCTTTCCCTTAACTGCCTTCATAGTAAAGCTTTTCAAGTAGGATACATAGAAGACTTGTGCATACAGAAATGTCTTTGGTTTTACTCAATACCAGCCAATAGTGGACAAAATACTTTTAATATGACAATGATAATTTGCACATTCTCCTTCACAGGAGAAATCATGTAGCTGAAGTACTAGTCTGACTGCAAGTTTTCACAATTAAAGGAAAAAGGAACCAATACTGTATTTCTTGCCTTCAGACAGTTTGTCTTGTGCATTTAAATGCATTTTGGATAGAATTCCCTCTTGGCAATGATGCAGAAGTGGTAATATAGGGAAAACAAGACTGGGTATATCAGAAAACTTGTCTAGACAGGAGTGTGGTCATTCCATCTACATATTGTAGAAGAATCTCTGCAGGCAAGACCACAATCAATACATAAGTCTGGATTATGTGTTGTCATAGATGCCCAAGAAGAGTTTATCACTTAGCATGTCCAGAAGGCCAGCCTTGTAGTACCTGTCTTCAATGTGACAGGCCACTAAATATCCTTAGGGTCATAGACATCTCCCTTATTTCACAGTCTATACCACTACAAGGTTTTGGAGTCCTCCTAAGAAAGCCCTTGTGTTTGTCTTGTCTTCTCTTTGTGGGGTCCATGAGATAGACAGGGCCAAACACTTGAGGCCTGCCTGTCCCAGGTGTAACTGCATGGAAACGAATGCTCAATCCTTTGCTACTGGGCAGAGCACGCCCTGCCCAAAGGCTGTTTGACTACTCGCTTTAACTCCTCCATACTGGGAACAGCCTCTGTCTCAGTCTATGGGCTAGAAACAAAACTGATGGAGGCGTTAAGGTCCTGCAGGACTTTGGCATCATGTTGGGAAGAGAGGTGAATTCTTCCTCTCACTTTAGCAGTTCTGCCCCATAGAGCCATTAGACTTTGGTGATGAAGAAGGGAAAATGTCATTTGGTTTGAACAGGCAGTTTCTTTGCATGCCCGTTGGTGTTAGTTTCCCTTGTTTAGTGTGTGGGTATCATACATGACAATGGGAAAGAGAAAAATACTTTAGAAAAACAAACAAACAACTCCTCCCTCTCAAAAAAAAAAAAAAAAAGGAAAGAAAAAAAAGAAAAAGCAGTAAGAGACTGTGGTTGTAAAACCACAAAAATTGGCAGTGAGGCTCCAAGGCAAGTGTAAGCCTTGAAATTTCTTTTAGCTCTTAAAAAAATAGTCCAAACCAAAAAAACCCCAAAGCACAACAACTCTCTTTCCATGGATTCCAGCTTAATGATGCTCTCCCCCACACTTTTTTTTAAGAAGATTTGAAAGAATTTTTTTTTTAAGCTTTGCCATAAGTCTTTTTTGCTGCTTTATATTCTATAAAGAATGTTGAATGATTTTTTTTTTCCTGTTTGATTTTTTACTTAGAAATTTAAGAAATGCAAGTCTGCTCTGTTATGGTTTTCCCGGTGATTTCCTGGATATCTCAGAGGATGGGTATTGATTTCTTTATCAACAGAACAGCAGGAGTGAAAATTTTGATTCTTTAACAAAGAAAATCTTAATCAAAGCTTGTGTTAGTTGCTGAAAATAAAGAGTAATTTAAAAGAAAAAAAGAAACAAGTAATTTAGAATAGTATAACTTTGCAGTTTCTTTTCCCCGGTTGTTTAGTTTTCACTCTCCTGACTTCTGTAATATCCTGTGGTCAGTCGTGAGAGTCATTAACAGTAGACTTTCTAATGCAAAAGAATAAAAGTAAGGGGAAAGAAAACATGTAAGGAGGGGTAATATTTAAAGAGGAGCTATTCTTTGTGATTCCAGCTCTGCATGTAACACGCCCTGTGACCCTTTTGTACTTCAGTTCCTCGTTAGGTAAAATATGGGTGAGAACACTTACGCTATTTTTTGTCAAAGTGCACTGACATACAAGGATGTAAAATCCTTTGCAAATTATCCTTTCTGTGTGTGGGAGAAGTGGTATTTGATTCTGTTTGTGTGTGAGATTTAGCCTTTCTTGGCACTTGAAGTACACAGAGTAAACAAATGATATTAATGGGGAAAAGCAAATCTGATAATTGAAAATGATGTCCATTAGGTAATCTAGTTTGATTTTAGTGACACAAATAAAAAAAAAATAGAGGTACCAATATCTAGTCCTTTTCACAGGTTATCAAAGGGGTGGAAAATAAAATAAGGTATTTTCAGTTGTACCTCTGAGGAAGGGGATATCAATGATCAGTTTTGGGGGTCTTGGCTGATAATCAGTTGTGGATGAGGGTGGCCATGGTAGTAGGGATAGTGCAGAGCAAAGTGCACTTTTGACTATTAGTGATGCTTTTTTTTTTAGTACAAGCTGATGAGAATCTGTAAACGCTGAATGGGGCAGCAGTCACCACTGGAGGCCAAACAACAAAAAGATCCCTCATATAATGTGGTGACTCCACTATATGGATACTCTCTCATGGCATAGGTCTTTGGTACATGTGTCTCAAAAAGCCCAATTTCAAACTAATTGTAGCATAACTATAATGTAATTAATGACTCAGGACTCCAAAACTCACTGTATTATGTCTGAGATCAACGGTCATTAACAAGCACTGCAGACATTAAGGTAAATGCTGTTTATGGTTTCATTATATTTATTAATATTAAAAAAATCAAATCCATTGCAATTAAAAGGAGCTATATACTTTAAGAAAAGGGCTGAGGTTCCTAAACTAGGATTTAGGTAAGAATTTTTCAAGCCAAAAAAGATTTTGAACTCTTTCCTTCTCTCTGCCCCCAGATGAAACTGGAGGTTCCTACATTTCATGGGCCTTGATTTGTGATCCCAGATGGATTAAACTGACATGTTGAAATGGTAGACACCTCCAGCTGACCCCTGTGCTCTACTTTTCTCACAGAAGTTGCTGTATATCTGGCAGGAATGGCTAAAGTGTAGAGGTAACTTCTACTGAGGAGCCAAAGGTCATTGTCAAAGCAAGTGGTGAGAAATTTCTGGGTACATGAACATGCCAGAGTGTATACAATTACAATTGAGGAGCTCCTTCATGGACAATTTGATCATCTCTGTCACTGTGGGTGGTCACTGATTTGAAGACAAGGTGGGTAGAAAGGAGGCCCCCCTGTAATAACAGGGGACTTATGCCATCCAACCTTTGCTCACCACTATCCAGGGATCCACAGTCACTGACTGTTTCATCTGTACATTCCCCAGGAGCCTGAGTGTTTCTTTTGTACCTTAATATGGACCAGGCAAAGCAGCTCAATATCTAAATCACATACTGACCTGAAAGGGATCTAGGCATGGAGAATTCTTATGTTTGCATCTTCACATGCCGGTTGATCAGTTCTGTATGTGCATGAGAACATATTATCTTGTAACTGTGAACAGCAAATAAATATATTTTGTATGGACTTGTTCAGCTGCTCCTCTGCATTCCAAGTTGAAGCACAACAAGTCCATTAGTCCAAGTTCCTACCTTTCTCCCCTCCCCCTGTGTCCCTTTGGTATGCTTAACTTTGAAATTTTGGCATGGTTGAGATTAATATGGTCGGGTTTACCACTTCTTTGGGATAGGGAAGGATACTTTGCTAATTTTGAGAGATAAAAACAAATATGTTGAAGCAGCATATTTTGAAATAAAGTAGTTGATGTTTGAATAAAGTCAGAAGACATGTAAGAAGTTGTTTAAATTAAAGAAGTAGATGATGCATCAGTGTGGGAAAGGGCAAAGTTGCCAGGTATGTGAATTTCAGGATGGACTTAATCTATTAGGGATGTTCACATACTAAGAGATTCAATCGTTTCACAAAACAGTGGAGTGGCAGCTGCTGATTTATTTCTAAAAGCCACCGCAAGTGGTTCCCATCCAGCCTGCTAGTTGAGATACTTGAGCAGGAAGAGTGAGAAAGGTTCAGTCCCCTCTGTCTAATGGGATGAAATCCCTCATCTTCCATTGACTGAAAACTAGTCTTGGTTTGTGTGGCAGGGCATCCTTCATCTTACTCCATGAAGCTTTGCCACTGTGTAGGCAGTAACTGACTATACACTTTTTCAGAGGAAGAGAGTGCAAGTGAGAAAAGAGGACTCCTTGGACACTCAGGTTATGCAGAGACTTGTGTTTCTTCTCTCTGCTCCCAGGACATATTGTGTATTTTACATGAGATTGCTGCTTGATACAGTACAGAAAAAGTCCTGGTAGAAGGGGAAAAAGGGATGCCTCTTACTTCCAAGTAAGCTACCTATTGATCTTGCTGTTCTTCAGTTTTTGATGTCTATTTTGAGTCCAGAACCTCTTGACTGTGCTTGAGGCATTGAGTGTACTTGTAAGTAGGAAACTTTCTTTGGAGACATGGCTTTGAGCTCCCTTCAGCTAAGGGAAGAAATGAGATCCTTCACTGCCTGGGCAACCACTGGGTGATTATATGAAGATGGGAAACCATTTGCATTCTCAACCTGTTTTTAATAGAAAAGCATGAACCATGCTTATTTTTCAGCAGAGACAGATATGTAACATGAGTAGAGGCTTCTGAACTTAAGATACTCTGTAAATCAAACTGCCTCCCTGAATGAGCAGGATTTAAGGCATACTCTTCTTCACATTTGCCCGTGGCCAGTTATAGGTGATTGCCTCCTGAACGTGTTGCTGTCAGGTGCTTGCATGGTGTGTCGGCTGCTTTGGATTAAATTCTGACACACTAACTTATTCTATAAATTGAATATAGAGCCTGACACTCCACTCTCTGTTTGAATGTTCATGTGGGATCTGAGGTACTGAAAGATAGGTGTTATATTGTCTAGCATGAAGTACCTAAATCTCATACTGGATCTTGTCCAACTTAGCTACAATGCGAATTAAAATACTTGTGAAGCATGACTGATAATTTTTACGCACATTTTAAAAAAGAAAAAGATCTTAGTAGTCAATATGTTAGCAAGAAGCTCATTCAGTATAAGATTCCTGAAGGATTATGTTGCAGAAGAAGCAACAGAACCCCATTAAACTGTCAAAATGTTCATATCATGAAATATCACCAGGCGAAAATATAAAAGCAAAAAACTCAAAGGAGAATCAACAAAGTACAACTGTTACTGGCGTTCTTCCTGGTATTTTTTTTTTTCCTTCCTCATAAAAACAATTATGAAAGAAGGACAAGTAGCTTACCAGATTCACTGGTATGCTCTGGGAAATCTTTATGGTTAGCATTTGAGTCTCAAGAGCATGCAAGTGAATCTTCTTCATATACACACGCATGCTGTGTGAATTGCTGTTGGGACATCTGTTTTTTCTTGCCTTGCACCTCATATTTCCCTTCCTACCACTAGAAAGAACATGTAAATATCAGAATATTAGTGATTTATATACCAGTGTAAATGACTGCACAGAAGGAACTGAGTAATTTTGCAGTTGTGATACCACTAGTGGAAATAATTATCTCCAAACACTATTAATCACAGTTTAAAGAAATGCATGTTAAAGTAGACTTGCCTGTTTAGCAGCAGGTCTGCTTTCTCTCAGGAGTCAGTGTCTGAATGGTAGGTTATCTTGCTGCTGCTTTTCTTCATTGGTCCTTCTTCGTAGCTTGCCTCCTGATGAAATAAAAGTGATGCTGATAACAATGTGTGGGGAAATGACCAGATGTACTAGTTTTCTTAGACAATTATACCAGTATTTCCAATTTTCCAGACATTTTTTCATTTCTTTTTTAACTCACCGGTGCCAGGAATTGGATTTTTCCAGTACATAAATCCTAATTAGTCAGCCAAAGGATTGAGCACTCCATTTTACTCCTGATGTGTCATTTCCCCTCTGTTCTTGCTTAATTGGCATTTTGAAAAGCCAGCCCTTGTGTTTTTAAGGGAAAAAAAAAGAAATACAGGAGTGTTTAGGGACAGAAATGGAAATCTGGTAAAGGGATGGAAAATAAGAAGGAGGTGTTGTCAGGATCAGGGCCATATGGTCATTCTGGGATTGCAGAACATGAAGGCCTGCAAAGTGGCTGAGCTGCTTGAGGCTGAGGTTCCTCTTCCTGTCATCAGGTGTGACTGAACCCCACCTTGCCCTGTCCTTGTTGCTGTCTGCTTGCCATGGGCACAAAATGAGTTTATTAAATAATTCTGGCCCTGAAGAGGATAGGCAGATTAATTCCATAGAGCAAAGGCAGCATTTGGTGCACTGCTGATGTGAGTTGCTCTC
>NW_010322231.1:28911-51245 GCF_000700745.2 Antrostomus carolinensis
TGCTTATCAAGGGCCAGAAACAGAAGGGAGGAGGAGGAGGCAGAGGCCTGTCAGGAGTGAGGGTATCCTCAGATTTTGAGTTTAAGGACTCCTTCAGCCTTAGTATGTACTTAGCGTTGCCCTCAGGCTGGTGAAGGGTTGGCAGGGTAGGAGGAATGGTTGTGAGTCCCAGGGAGGATGAAGCACTATGTCGAGTCTGAGTGATGTGAGAGTGAGTGGGTGAACTGTGTCAGGACAAGGGAATTGGTCAAAAAGGTATTTCTCTGGATAGATAGAATTAAAGGGAACTGAAGAGGTTTGTGAGGTTCTGAGATTCACTTGGATGGCAGAAGGAAGGTAATAAATTTATAAGTGAGGTAAAAAAGGTTGCAGGTTCCTATTGGTATGTTGAGGTTGGGGCCAAAAAGGTCCATCAAAATATGAGTTGACAAAATGGGAGTTCTTGCTACCTTATACTGGACAGTTTGTATTTTGGGAGGGACAAGGGGAGAGTGTGAGTGGTGCCCTTTTTCAGCTTCTACTGGGGTGCTGTAGAGGACAGAGGTAAGGGAAGCAAGACTGATGCATGCAGCCCCACAACTTATTGTGGGTGCCAGCTGGTGAGAAGGGAAATAAATAGCAAGACTTTCTGTCAGCTAGGAAGGGGTAACTCAGTTCAGATCTTACCCCATCTCCATAAAGGCCTGTCCAAAACTTGAATCTTTTGAGGTTCAGAAAAAGATGATTAATTCTTCTTTTTTTTTTTTTTTTTTTTCCTTGTGCTAATGCATTAATTGTTTCCAGGCAGACTGGGAACAGCAGAGCCAAGATACTGCAAGGAAGGCTGCAGTCCAGGTAATTCTAGGGCTGTCAGGAGACTGAGAAGCACCAGGGAGTTCATGATAAAACCTGGAGTCTTTCATTCTCCAAAATATTTCATAGGTCCAGGAGGTCTGAACAGTGCCATGTTTTGGGGTGCTCAAATAGAAAGACAGGAAGGGAAATGTCAGAGTAGTTAGGAGTTATTCCAGCACTGCTGTGTTGCCTTTAAAGAGAACCTCAGGAATTTGTCTCCTGACCCTGGGGACCATATTTCTGGCTCCTAAGGTCATCCTCCCAGCTGGGCAAGATCAGTCCTTAGCACTGCATACTAGCATTCCTTGTCTTGAGACATAAGCATTACCTTTTCTTATGACCCAGTTGAGTGCTAGCATTCTTGGCTGCAAGCATGTGGGTGGCCCTCTTCATTAGCCAAAGCCTGAGCCTGTTATCTCTTTGCTACCTACTTGGGTTGTTTGCTAGTTTAAAACCTGTCGTTGCTGAATTCATGCTTACCAGGTGCTCTCCCCTTTTAGCTGTCTGATTTGGTGTGTTCTCCCAGTATGAGTCCTGGGAGAAAAACAGCATAGCAACAGTCTTCAGGGGGTTGCATCGCCAAATCCTGCCCTGCCAGTCAGCAACAGCACAGTATCACCAAACCACAAGAGCTTTTATATGAGGCTTTTATTTAAAGGAAATAAAAAAATGCTGGCTTTAGTCATATTAATTTCTCCTTTTTATTAGCTTTTAGGGAATGAGCAACAGCTCAGTGAGTTGTGTTTGTAACAAATACAGGTTATGAAATAAGTTATTTCATTATTTGCTCATTTTGCAATGAAAAGCTCTCCAAATCTGCCTCCTAAATGGTTTAACTCAACATTAGAATTGATGCTGCCAAATACTGACTGATTCAATAGAAGATGAGTTTCAAATTCCTCTTTTACATGGGGAATGTGATATAGAACAATGACCTCAATTTTCAGCTGTGTCCTCAGATTCACCTCTTTTTTGGCTGTCTCTTTTTCTCTTTCAGTATCTTATCATAATTTTTAAAGTCCTGAGGGTCTTACAAGGGCACTACTGTTTAATAATTAGACACTATAGCTCTGGTGGGTCTTCTGGTGACATCTTTTACAACTAATGAGTATTTAATAGAACGTAATTAGAAGCTCTGATCCTTAGACCTTGACCTGTCTAGACCTTGTATACAACTAAGTGACCAGACAGCCCTTAACACTCATTAGGAGTTATCTGCACCTCACTTTACAAAGCTATGTGAGGAAACTGTTCAGATTTAGCCTCAAGCCACCTGCTTCGTAATCTGTTGCTGTGCACTCGGTTGATCCCACTGTCCTTATAGTAACTGGAAATCTACCAATGATTTCATTTTAAAGCAAATATTCTAATTCAGGAAGCACAGAATGGAAAGCTGGTTGCTATATTTGTCAGCATGTGACCTTCAGAAAGCCTGTAATTAGGAAAGGTTACTTCAATGCTATGGAGAAACTGGTCACATCGCTGTAAAACAGAAGAAAAACATGTAAAGAAAGCTAGGGAAATCAGATAAAATGTATTTTGATACAGTATATTCAGCTGGGATATATTTGATAGTGCTCTTTTTACAGATAATATGTTTGTCTTGTTCTTATTTCTGAAAGTCTCTTGCATCTTTATAGTAAATTAACACTTTTTACTATTGGTTTTAAAAAAATTAAATTAAAAAAATCTATATATGCATTTCTGAAGACTAGCCTATTGGGCATACCACTAAGAAACAGAGGGAGCAGGTTTCTTTATTCCTTTATTTTTTAATATATATGTGCCTTATTGTCAAATATTGTTAAATATAATTTTACCTAGTCTGTAGACCTATTCCCTTTCTTTCTTACTTTTTCCCACTTCAGTTTTGTTTTAATGAGATAGACTAGTTCCTGAGTTTTTAACTCAGACTTTGGAATCTGTTACCATCCCCCATGTCCAGGGCTTTTTTAAAGATAAATGCAGCAAATCATGTAAGAAAGGGAAGGAAAAATTAAATTATTAAGATTTCTTTGATAAATTTTCAGTGGCTTAGGAAAAGGATATAAATACATACTTAATGTATTTGATCTTGATACTTTCTGGAAATTCTTATGTGGCACCAAAAGCATCCATATATAGAAGACATTTTATTTAAGAAAGTGTCCAAATGATCTTGTTAATGCTAATACAACATATCAACTATTTGTCTTTTGAAAAGTGGTCTGTTTGGAGATGTTAGTTGCAAATAGAGGAAATGAAGTGTTGATGTAGTTAGGGAATAATTTACCACTTCTGGAGAGTTCTAAAGCAAAACATCTGGATCAATTTGTTTACAAAGTCACTGTAGATAAAATGCACTATCTCTCCAAGGAATCAGTTTGTGCCCTTTCTGACGAAGCATTAAAAAAAAGGAAAGTTGGCTATCATCGTGCACAGAAACCTCCTAGGAATTTGTTTATTAAGGAATCCAAAGAAAGTTTGAAATCCTGTTTCATAGGAGATCAGATAGTTGTGGAAAATGTGGCGTGGTTTTGTGATCTTAATTTAGCCTGGCCTGCCCTATTTATCTGCTTCCCCCACACCTCTCGTCTTATAAAAGAATACATTTTAGAAGCTAAGAGTAACCACGGCATGTTAGAGATATGCCAGAGCTGGATGTGGAATGGAGATAAAACCTCTGGTTTCCCATGGACATGAACATCCTATGATAATTGAAGCATTTTGTAATGTAAGAAATAACCTTTCTTTTAATTTTGAAGATCCAGCTTTTGGTGCTGTTGAATTCTGTAGGAGGTGGCCCCCAACTTAGAGAAAGACATATATAGGTTGAACCTGTGCTTGAAATGTTCTTTAGCAAAAGAGCAAAACAAGAGCTTTTCTGTATTCAGGTGCTGCAATCTGAAAGCATCAGACTCCATTTGCTGATATTGCTCATGCTCTTGAAAGGTATTTTGGATTCCTCCTTTAACAAATGTAGCCACTGCCATTAATATAATCACAGTGAAGTTTGCCATGACTTTATCACTAGGTTAAATTACAATGGTAATTTTAGTTTGAATACTGGTAGCCTCCTGATGGGACTGTAGGTCTTCTGAGAGTAAAGGGCTCTTTGAAAGTCTTCTATTAAAGTTAGTAAAAGCAACAGTTTAGCTATGTTAGCAGTTAGTTGACTCCATAGTTCCTGAGGTCTGTACCCCAAAGTTGTATGTTTTCAAGAGCTGCTTCATGCACTTCCCTGATTTGTAGTATTTTTTCAGATGTTTTCTGCATTTACAGGACTTTATCTTGAAAAGTATGTCTAAGCCATGACAGATAAAGAGTTAGAAGATATTTTCCGCTAGGAGGACATCTTTTAAAGATCTTGTATGTGACCTTATTTTTTTTCTGTTCCAGCTTTACCTTTTATACATCCTTGTAGTTACAATACTGATGCAAAATTCTAACATTGAAATTTAATTTTGTGGTTAGAGATTTAACATGCTTAGATACCTCTGTTGCTTTCTTGAAAAGGTCAGAAACATGGGCTGATATTGTCTATGTAGCTATGCTTTTTCAACTCCAAGGGCCATGTATCTCCCAGTAGTACATTTTTTTCTGCTGGAGAAGTGAAATCGCCATCCCTCTTGTGGGACATTATCCTCGGAGCTTCAAGTGAATAAAACAACCATGTAGAAGAAGAATGGCTCTGGGACAGAACACGGGTCTAATTCCATCCTAAGTTTGGTCATGAATCTGAAGGTTGTGGTTCAGACAAACTTCAGAGCTGTATAAATTCAATTGCAAACCAGCATTGGCATCCACAAAGCCCAGCTGAGAGTCCTGTTGTTGTTGACAGTATACTGAGCTCATAAAGAATCTGAGCTCAACACAAACAAACAGGATCATTACATAAATCAAAAGAAGATGAAAGTAGAACCCACATCTTTCAACTTGAATACTAAAAGTCTGCCAGGAGGAATAAAAGATACTTCCTGTAAGAATTATGAGTTACTATTTCCTTTTGGGTTCTCTTATTTTACTTAGTGAAGAGAAGGGGAGAATGGCCTGATTAAACCATTTGGGTATGGATTCCTTCTCATTCCAATATACAGGTTTGTATAAGATTAGCATGAAGTTTTTACTATTTTTAGTTCTTTTTATGACCATTACACCAGTTCTGTGAAATGATACTGGTTATCTCCGTCCTGGAGTTCTGAAAGGAGGAAAGAGAATATTTGTCTTTCCCAAGAAAATACAACCAAGTCATTATACTTGCCTGGATTAGATGCCCTGATGTTTCTAGATCATACAGTATTTATTGAATCCTGTGTTCTCTTGCAGAGGGAATGTGTTTCCATGCAGATGCTGAGTAATCTCCCAGTAGTGTGGAGGACATTGCAGAGATTTGGAGTTTTATGCAGTGTTGCTGTTTCTTGCTGTGGACAAGTGAGGTGTGTACATAATAACTGGGTAATAAGGTATATTTGTAAATTTGTTGGTAGCAATTAAGCAATAGATTTTATGATCTGCAGCAAAGGGTCTCGGAGTTGCTACATATATGTTTTATTATAAAATGGTTTAGTCACACAACCCAATGTTTTAAGTTTACATTGCAGATGTGTTTTCATTTGTAGTTAATTTAAAAACAGAAAAGCAATTTAATACTTTATTTTTTTGTTTAGTGAAATAGTCTCATGGTCTTCTGGTAATTGCTGGATAAATTAATGGAGTTTTTGGAAAAGGTTCTATGATAAGTAAGAATTTAGAGTGAGATCCAAAAAAGCACTTAGATGCCTAAAGAAAAACTTAGGCAGAATCTAGGTACCTAAATCCAAGGGAGTGATTCAAATGCCATTTGGGGAGACACAGAGACTCTGCACCGCTGAGGCTGTTTAGGTTGTTGAGAACCCAATGTTCTGCTAATGCACATGCTCCACAATGCTGTTCTCTTTGTGGAGCTGAATACTGAGCTATCTTTTCCCTCTCTAAGGTAACCAATTGTCCCACTACCTATACTTTTTGGAATTTAAATCTAGTTGCTACATACCAACTTGTCACCTATATACTGGTACTATGGAATTCACAAAACACGATCTTAATTTTTGTTCAAAATCGAGATCTCTCATTTGTTGCTGTAATATAATAGGATTTCCATCATTTATTATGGATTAGATATGTACTGTATCTTTTTAACAGTAATAACAAACGCATTGTCTATCCATACCAGAGTTGAATAATTTAACCAATTAAAAGAGTTGTAAGAGATTTTTTTAGCATGCTGTCTGTCCCTGAATTTGTCTTGATCCTATTTATATTCAGGTGTTTTTATTAGAAGTGCTTGAATTACTTTTTATTAATGCTAACTTAAATAATATCAGACTGGAACTGGTCTATCTCAGTAGAGGATCCCACCAGATTTTCTGATTTTGACATTGGCAAAAAACTTACAAATCCATTACCTCTTACTTCCATTTCCATCTTCTGTTATTCTGGTTTAACTTCCAAGTCTCTGCAAAGAGGCCTCTTCTTTTTGTGACTTCTTTCTGCTGTAGACATGAGATGGTTGAAGAGAAATGTAGTTTTGATGAAATAATTTGCTCCACTAGCCACATGAAGGAACAAATTAATTCTCTGATCAAGGCTTGGTGATCTCCTATCAATACACTTATGTTGAAGATTGTATTCCCCTTGCAGAATTCAATTGGTTTTAAAAAAAAAAGAAAAAAAGAAAAAAAGAAAAAGCAGTGAATCTCTTATCTTTGACTACATCTTCTGGTCTTTTAAAATGGACTGAAATGATCCTCTACACTTCCAATCCATTCTTGGAGGTGCGGCGGTATGGAACAATTGCTATGTCCACATCCTTGAATATGTAGTGTTTCCATCTCCTGATCTTCAAAAAAGAGGGATTAAATGAAATCCATAGTGCTCAGCATGCATAATTTTTCAGGGAAGAGTCAAGTAGTTCTGTAGTATATCAGGTCTTGCTAGAATAAATTGGGAGATACGGATTGCCTTTAGAACCTTAACTAATTTTTAGAACCAGAACTTTACTAATGTGTCTCATGTGATGAAGTGCCTGCTCAGTCTGCTCTGCAGTATTATGGACAGCCCCAGTTTATTATATTTTCACTATTTTGAATGCTGGTATTTTA
This sequence comes from Antrostomus carolinensis, assembly GCF_000700745.2. Lineage (NCBI taxonomy): Eukaryota > Metazoa > Chordata > Aves > Caprimulgiformes > Caprimulgidae > Antrostomus > Antrostomus carolinensis. The sequence goes on from NW_010322231.1 coordinate 35,865, forward strand.
TAGAAACTGAGCCTATTTTCAGTTTGTTAAGAGAGAAGCCAACCCATATTTGTTTATTTTACAAATAAAATATTTGATTATTTTACAAATAAATCCTTTGTAAAAATATCTGCCCTGGTACCTGCCTTTCTCTCACAGACAGTAGACAGGAAAGTGGACAGATACCACAAAGCTTAAAATGTAACACCTTGGAGTTTCAAGCCAATATGCATTTTTTTATTGGAAATATTTTTTTGCAAACATTATTTATGCAATCCTTGAACTTACTGAGGTTTTAGTTAGTAGAGAACCAGAAAAAGGCAGTCAGAAAGGAGGCAGGATGGTACTGACATGATGCTGGTAGCACCAAGATTTAATGAGTAGTACTAGGAAAGTAGCAACTGTGCTTGTATGTCGTAAAATAATGGAACCTTTCTTCAACATGTTCTGAGTATATTAACATCAGACAGGCTGCTACTGCTCCTAGTATACGCTATCCACTAGACCTGAAAATGGCTGTGACAGCAAACAGCATGAACTTAATCCACTGCAGCCCGTGAAAGAGTCCACTGCAGCCCAGCTGCATACTTGATAATCAGATTTGTCACGACAACTGTCTGTAGCCATGAAGAAATGAGAAGTGCTACTGTATGGCAAAGAAATGTATTGTGGCTGGTCCCTCGGCTCAGATGCTGCTTGCTCAAAAGAGAAAGTGGCAATACAGTTTGATTTTCCGTAGTATTCAGCCACAAAGAATGGATTTTCATTGATGGGGTGAAAGAATAATATAGTGGATTTAACTGATGGTTGCCATGATGGCCCTTGACTGAGTTCTCCATGGCATTCTGATTTAAAATAGATTAACGCTATGGAAAGTCAGTGCAGTCCATATTGTAATAATTAAAAACTGATTAGTTAATAGGTCATAAAAAGGAATTATGGCATTCTTCCCTGAGGAGAGTGTTTCTAGTACAGCCTGGATTTCAATTTCTTTATCAAGGCTTTGGAGTAAAATACAATGTTACAGCTGGTAGAATTTGCAGATGGAATAATAAAAGGAAGAGAAGGAAATATGATTTATAATTTCCTCCAGATTCTGTCTTTAAAATGCTGACTGAACCTTTGTGTAGGTCTGTGGATTGTGGATTTGGTCACATTGTGCTGCCATTAGTATAAGGAAATGTGGTGATAATGGAGGTGGTAGTTTACCTACCTGTATGCACAACCCAGAGCCTTCATAATTGCATCTCTCTCAACAGTACAGATCAATATAGGTAAACTAAAGGTCATATATCTAAATACAACAAATGTTGCTATGTTTAGAAGGTAGAAGTCTCTATTAAATATTCTTGAATAATATTCAGAATAAAAAGTATGTAACTAATTGAACATGAGCATCCCCTCTAGTGGTGTTATTGAAAGGGCTGAAAATTATACTTGGATAAATGTAAAGGTGTTTAACAAATAGAATAAGAAGAATGTGTTACCTTTGGATGTGGCATCAGGGCAACCACTAATGAAAAACACTGTGCCGAATCCTATAATCATTATTTTCATGGTGAAGTTGGAAGGGGTTAAACTAACATACACAAAGTGAACTTAGAGTTTCTAAAACATAGGTTTCTGACAAATGAGCTTTGTGAATTTAACTGTGTTTGTTATTTCCTCTGTATACTAGACAAACATCCTAGAATGTTAATGTCAGTGGTGCTTAATAGTGAAGGGGTAATTTGCCTAGATTTGTGGTGCATTTTCCACCTTTAAATCAAGAGTGAGTTACTTTCTAAAAGACATCTATAGCATAGATAATAGCAGCATCCAAGTATAGGAGTAACACAGGTATTACGATATTAACTACTATAGCTTATGAAGTGTAGAAGCTCTGATACAACTAGCTCATCATCATTTTGCTCCTACAGACCTGTGATGTTAGATAACGTGTAGTCCAAAGAGGAAAAAAACTTAGTACTGGTACAACTGAATACAGTTACTGCTTTATTTCAAATCACAGAGGCTTGTGCTTTTGTTGTTGCAAGCTCTATTTCAGGCTTAATGAAAAAGAAAAAGGGATAGAGGGAGAATTTTGAGGGAAGAACACAGTGAATTTTTAATGTTTGTACCTTCCCATTGGCAAGACTCAGTTCATGATGTACAAATAAACTAAAATTCACTAATCGGGTTACTTAAAATATTCAGAGAAGTGCTGTTCTTAGGCACTACCAGTGGAAAGATGCTTAAAAATGATGTATGTAACTAGGAAACAGTAGCAAAGGTGTTTAAAAAATGGCACTGAGATTTAAGTTTTCTCTTTGAATTCTGAATGCTGTTATTTTAAATTTGACCTGTCCTCTTGGGAAACAAAAGTGCCTTGGCAAAGCTCCATTCATACATACAGTTTTATCCCACCCTGTGATAGTTTCCGTAAAATTCTAAGTGTTAGGGAACATTTATGTTCGCATCTTTAGTGCCCTAGACAAGAAACTACATATTTTTGTTTATTGTATCTGGATTTGTAGTAAAAAAATCTAAATTAATCTATATGATGGCTAGTAGCAAAAAAGTAATGAAAAAATTTGTTGACAAAGTCATTGTTCTTTAGTTAATGAGCTATTTCCTTCTTCTGTAAAATGGATGGTTTGGAGCATACCTGAACAAGCTGGAAAATCTTACAAGATTTCTGACTGGCAATGGGCATAATATTAATTGAAGGCTGACTAACTTGAAATAGTTATTTTGAGACCTATAAGATGGGCAAGTGGCAGGACTAGAGGATTTATAAGGAAACTGATAGAAATCAGATCTATCTGATTTCATTTGTTCTATGTATATTTAACTGACTATCTTAACTTTTGTATGAGACATGTGGTTTACTGCATTCTCTGAACAGTTTTATACATTTCAAAAGATCAAGGGATTGTATTTTCCTCACCCAAGTGTCTGAAGACCAGATTAAATCTTCTATTTCTTCCAGAGAGGCCAAGATTTTCCAGGGTTTTCACTGCTTGTGCTGATTTATTGCATGGGCCAAAGTCCATTTGCTGGGCAGGAGCAATCCCTGCTCAGTATGTTAGGTATTACACAATTTCTGTCACTGATATGTTGATTGCTTCTTGTTGATGTGTGAGAAAATGGTTAATTCTTTTACTTGAGTATCTTTTAGGAATTGTATTAACCCATGTGCATGAAGTTCAGCTATGAACTGTAAAGACAGCACTGCTAGATGAAAATGTTAGTGTGACCCTCTGCTCCGGGTAACCTCCATCACACTTTTGCTCCTTCGTTAGTTGACCTTGGGGAGCAGAGACCAGTGGAGATGAGCAAGTAATGTTGGTGACAACCCAGTTGGGTATAGAAGAGGGCTTCAGTGTACAGCCTAACAGCATTTGAACAATCAGTCCCAGGGATTTTCTCATAGGAAATTATGTCAGAGTGGCTTATCCTGATAGATTTTCCTGGATTGATTTCCTGCACAGATTCTCAGGTAAGACTGTGCAAGACAAATCATACCAGAAGTTGCTATCTCATCAGGGATTAATCAGGAAGATTTAAATTTAAATTAATACTCTACCTTAATTCAAATTAGCTCCTCTGTATAGGTGAGCCTTCAAGTCTCTCAAGACTCTTGAATTTATTTTCCTAGTTTGTCTTCCCTTTAAAAAAAAAAAGACATTAGTAAGCATAGTTATAAGAAGCTGAATAGTCTTTCTTCCCTCATCCTCATTCAAAGCAATTGGAAATAGTCACCAGAGATGGCACTGTTTTTGATACAGATTACATGGTACCCAAGGTTTTGCTTAAATTACACTGCATGTTAAATTAACTGGCATTAGAAGTTAGTGGCAGCATTGTAATGAACTATTGCTAGATCATTTACAGTCAGGTAGCAACCATATGGCATTTAGATGCGTATGCTGGTCCTGCATTGGCATGGAAATTGGTCTGACCCACGTGACCTATGTTAACTGGGGTAATTCTATACTGAAGCCAATTGCCACACTTTGCAGATGCCAAAGGCAAACCTGCTCTAATCCTATAATCCCATTTCATAATGTAGATTCCCATGTAGTTTGGAGCACAAAACCAGAATGTATCTTGCTCAATAAAAGTGTTTAGCTTAGTCTTAATTCTGGTGGCTTCACTGCATTCCAGCTGCAGGAGACAGGAATTTGAAGATGGTTTACTTGAGGCAAATGTTGCAGTCTTTAATTGAGCAAAATATTCAGAGAGCAATATAGTTCAATATCTTCTCTCCTTGCCAGTGAATTTGAGGTGCAGTGATAGGTAGAGCTCTTCCTTTATGTCATTTTAACCTGGAAAATATAACAAAATTCTTGCTATGTAGCTGTATTTTACAAATTCCCTCTGTGGTGGTTTCACCCACAGGTAAGACCATGTGGTCTTGCACTCATTCCCTCCCCCACCCAGTGAGGTGGGAAGCGAAACACATTAAAGGGGGCCATGGACTGAAATGAGGACGGGGAGAGCTTACTCACTAGCTATGGTCACTGAATCACAGAATTGTAGGGATTAGAGCAATGTCAGGAGATCATCTAGTCCAACCCCTCTTACCATAGCATTTTCCATACAGCAGGTTGCACAGGAAAGCATCCAGGGGTGTTTTGAACATCTCCAGAAACTGAGACTCCACAACCTCCCTGGGCAGCTCTGACACCCTCACAGTAAAGAGATTTTTCCTTAAGTTTGTGTGGAACTTCTGGTGTTCCAGTTTTTGCCCATTGCCCCTTGTCCTGTCACTGGGCACCACTGAAAAGAGCCCGGCCCCATCCATTTGGTCCCCACATTTCAGATATTTATAGACATTGACAAGATCCCCTCTCAGTCTTCTCCAGGCTGAAGAGTCCCAGCTCTCTCAGCTTTTCCTCATACAGGAGATGCTCCAGGCCCCTCATCATCTTTGTGGCCTCCACTGGACTCTCTCCAGAAGATCCCTGTCCCTCTTGAACTGAGGAGCCCAGAACTGGACACAATATTCCAGATGTGGCCTCACCAGGGCAGAGTAGAGGGAGAGGAGAACCTCCCTCGACCTGTCGGCCACGTTCTTTTTAATGCACCCCAGGACACTGTTGGCCTTCCTGGCCACAAGGACACACTGCTGGCTCATGGCCAGCCTGCTGTCCACCAGCACACCCAGGTCCTTTTCCTCAGAGCTCCTCTCCAGCAGGTCAGCCCCTAAGCAGTACTGGTGCATGTGGTTATTCCTCCCCAGGTGAAGGACTCTGCACTTGCTCTTGTTGAATCTCATCAGGTTCCTTTCTGCCCAACTCCCCAGTGTGTCCAGATCTTGTTGAGTTGGCAGCACAGCCTTCTGGTGTGTCAGCCATTCCTCCCAGCTTTGTATCATCAGCAAACTTGCTGAGGGCGGACTCATGTACTACTATACTACTTGCAATATACTACTGTTGCAAGTGTGTGGGTTAACCTGTTTCACATATTTGTGAATTCTCCTGACTGCATTTGTTATGCAGGCTGATCTATGTGGAGAGATTCTTGGCTTCTTTATGAATTCTTTCATAAATTTCAGTAGGACTCTATGCAGACCCCCTTATTCATAAACGTCCATTTGACTCAGCCTGAAGAACCTAATGCCAGTTACTAATGCACAGAGAGAAAAGTTGAGGGATTTTTTTTTATTTTAAGTGTGTTGGTTATTACTCACAAACTTGCTTTTTCTTCTCTAACAGGATGACAAGTCCTTCTTGGAGACCCATGACCTTACTTCACATGCGATGATGGCTATCAAATTGCGCTTAGGTGAAAAAGAGATCTTGGAGAAAGCAGTGAAGAGTGCAGCTGCTAGCCGAGAGTATTATACCAAACAAATGGCAGATGGAGCTCCGCTTCCCAAATATGAAGAGAGCAATATTGCCTTGTTGGAGAACACTGTGGCAGACTCTAGACTCCCTATTGTCTTGAGAAACCTAGAAGATGTGGAAGAGCAAGGGGACTTAAAGATTGATGAAGCTCTTGATGCTGAAGTCACAGAGAATGGGTTTGTAAATGGTGAAAACTCTCTATGTAATGGGACCAAATCAGAAAGTGAAAATCTGAATAAAGAGAAAAGCAACAGAGAGACTGAAGATGCCAAAGAATCTTCTTCAGAAAGTACTGATGAGGTTAAAGAATAGACCTAAAGTTTTACTTTCTCGTGAAATTAAATTAGCTGAAGTTTATGAACAGTGCATTTATGTTGGTGTGTTTCTTTGTTAACATTTCTCTTTCTGCAGAGAAAAATGTTTTTGCTGCTTTATATAAAAATGAATTTTTAAGTTATTTAAAAGATTTAGCATCCCTTTTCAATTAAGATTGCCATCTTGCTTTCAGGCAAAAACTGGGGAAAGAGATGCCTTTGGAAGATTTTGCAGCCCTTTGTTGAACCAAATGTATTTTCTTCCTGGGGAAGAATTAAGCTCTTCTATCTGCTGTGCTTTTGTTGTTCTGTCACTCTGACTACCGAAATTAAAAGCTTGCTCTGTCTTCTGCCAAGAAAAGCAGAAGGCAGGGCTGACTCGGTATTCAGCTTGAAGGTGGGAGAGCAGTACAGCAGAGAACTGGATAAGAGGATCGGAAACTTGGGAGACTGGAAGAAAACCTGTTTAAAATCAGGTATGCCAGTCCAGAAAAAGGTAAGGTGGCAACCTTATGATTGGTAGTTTTAAATGTTGATGAGAATCCAAATTGTATACACTTTAAGTGATCTCTGAAGATTTCAGTTTACTTTGTCTTTTGTTTACTGTATAAAATATCTCATGTTTCTTCTTCAGTCAGAGTTAGGCTGCTACAATACAACATTCACCAACTTTTAAAGGCTGACTTCTTTTTATTTCCAGGCAGTACCTTTTATTTACAAGGTTGGCAGTGCTACTGGAGAGTTTGAAAGCAGATAGGCCAAGCCACAGCTTTAAACTGTACTGTTCAAAGTGAGGTCGCTTCCCAGCTTCTTCAGGTTTTCACAACTAGCTAGAGATTTTCAAAGCTACACTTTTGACTAAACCATTATTAAAAGGAAAATATGATTAATATTCCTGTCTGCTACTCCTTCATTTCTGTGTTGTTGGATGTAACACTGAATGTTGACACAGTTGCCTGATCTTACTCAACTTCGTCTTTTGGTTCAGATATTAATTGATGCTGTTTTTTTGAAGGCAGTGGCAGGCAGGCTCATGTGGTTTTGACCAAAGTCCAGACCACAACCAAGTCTGCAGTACACTTTGCCATTTACGTGTTGTCTCTGTCTGATGCACATTTCTTGGGGTACCTCCACAGATTAAGCAGGTCTGCTGTCTCCAGCAGTTTTGGTCACCCTCATACTGTATGTTTTAACTTCTGGGTGGAAACAGTACAGTCCTAGCATAGTGCAATATCAGAACAAGGTAATTCCAAGGCTTGACTTTGAAATTGCCTGGGTGATGGGAGGAGAGGAGGGAGGATTATTTTTATTTTGTGGGTGAATGGAGAGGAGAATAAAGTGATTAAATTCTATTCTCAATATTAAGGAGTTTGTCCTTTACCTTTGTATCCTTAAGTTCAAGATAATAGATAGAATGGACAAGCTTAGACAGTTGTTTAAATTGCTCAATAGATGTTGCAATCTGCTCATCCCAAATCAGTTGCAGTAAAAAGTCTTTTGGCACATTCATAGTTTTATTAGGTTTCTCTTCTTTTATACTGCAACTTGGAAAATGTGTTTTTGCATAAATCTCTGGTGCAATACACATGCTAAGGAGTGACTTTCTTTCAGGTTGTCATAGCAGTTTTGATGTTGAGCTAGTATCAGTGTGGGGAAAAATAGAAAAAATAGTTTTTAAAAAAAAATTCACTAAGAATGGCACCTTGCTGCTGCACTTTGGATATTGCTTCACCACGTACAAGATGCTGGACCAGTATTTTTGTAACTATATGCTGCCTTTGGTAGAATGTTATGAATTATTGTCTTGACAATTTAAATGTCATACAAAAGTCATTACATTTTGGTTTTTATTAGGACCAATATTCCATTTCTGTTTCTGCCACTTCCATTGCACAACATTGTACTAGATACTATGATGCAATTCTGAAACTAGCCTTCCCTGAAAATTATAACTAATCCAGAATTTAAATGCTTTGATACAACCTGATACACTGTATTTCGTTCCAGTGTTTGCTGATATCTATGGCTTAGCAAAGTCTGTGGTCACCACAGGACAGAATGTGTGGGTTTTCTTGAATAAAACATAGTTCTAGCACGTCTTCCTTAGTGAGTGTATTATACAAACAAAACCTCTACCTGCTACCAACTTCTGGATCTTTTGGGGTCTGTGGGGACAGGAATAACTGTCCATGTGTACAGATAAAGATTAAAGGAGAAATATAGCTGGGGAGGGGGGGGAAAGAGGGATTCTACTAAACAGAAAGGGAAAGTGTTCTATTAAGCACACAGTCAAATTCTTACTCTTCATATCTTAGTGTTACTTAGAAAAATACATGGCACACAGTAAAAATGGTGAGTAATCTAATTTTGTAATTTGCATTTTTCTTCTATGCATGTAATGGTTTCTCAGAAGCACTAACCTAAAAGTTAAGCTTTTGAAAACTGAGGTGGAAACAAAAAAATTGGCACTGATGAGCCCTTATTACCATCTGTCATGAAAACAGACCTTTCAAAGCATTTTAAAGTTAACTTTCTTCGTAATGTTCGGTTAAGAGGCTGTTCACACTAATCCCAGGCTAAATGCCAAATCTTGCTTCTGTTTAGCCAGCTATCAGAAGTGTTCCTGCAAGAAAGACATCACTGTTCTCTAAAAACAAAAGAAGGGGAGAAAAAAGCCCTTCTGGATTTTGCATGAACTTACCTACTGATGAATTGTTTCCCTAACAACCTGTAACTTCTTTGGCGCTGTACTACAAGGTGATGCCCAGTTTGTAGTCAAATATACAAGTGAGCAACAACCTCCACTCTGAAAACATGCTTGTAAAGTAGGTAAACACAACCCTAGCCTAAGTGCTCTCCTGAGTACCTGAGAGCTGAAAGCCTTCTGGCTGTGGTGGGAAGGTGGTTTAGGATCTTGGCTAAGATAAGTATTCCTTTGGACGTTGTTAAAAGGTGGTATGTACAGAAAATCTACGCACCTCAACAGTAGCTGCATTCCTGAGGCTCGTTTGCCTTTAGAGAGGAACGAGTGCCATGGAGCCATGAAACTTGCGTGTCTCAAAGGTACACTAGAAGATTCAGGTTACACAAACTCTTCTTCTCTAGTTCTTATGTTTAGAAACTATTTAATGTCTGCTGCTGCCACTTCTATCGCCCTTATTTTATAGAAAGGCATGTGAAGCTATTATGAAACATAATTTGAAGCATTTCAGCCTGACATAATAAAGATGCTCCCAAAATCCACTTCTGTCTTGTGATTTTATGGACTGAAAGTCAGTCCTTGCTATTTCTCATACTCTGTGCTGAACAAGAGTGTTCAGAAAGAACACAGCTTTGCCAAATTTATCTGATGAAGCAACACCCATTCCTTTTTCTCTAGAAGATTTTTGACTGATCCTTGTTGAAGTCAGATATGACCACACGATTTTCACAGCATTACCTCTATATTTAACAGTTTCTAACATGCTTCCTTCTTCGAGTGCAGTGCTCGCTGTATAAAGTACAGCATGTAAACCGGTGACTCATGGTTAGAAGAGTTTCCGTAGCATTTCTCCATCTATTTCCTAATCAATGCCACAAGTTTGGAAACCATGAGGAAGATTTTTCAGTTAAAATAAATAAATCTCAATCCATACTTGAGAAAAAGAAGCCACAAATGGTCCTGGATTCCTTTGGGTTTTGTGTTTCCTTAGGTTCACTGGTGTACTCAGTGAATTTCAAAACAGAATGAATGACTGTTATAGAGTTAATGTAAATGACATAAACTTGAGCTTTAGTAATACAGATGCAATCTATCTGTGATAGTTTGTTTAGTGAAAAACACAAATTGAAGTTTTGCCACATGCCAAAGTGCCTATCCTATGGTACCAAGCAGAAACCAACACACCCACTTTTTGCCTTTTTTTGTAGTCTTTGCTGGATATGGAGTGCTTTAGTGCTTATACTCCTGGATTATCAGTTACAGTCTTTGAAATATGCTTGAATAAGCTGTTTTGTGTAGCAGCATACATTGGATGGTATAGGGTACTCATGTACTTCTAACAAAATGTGATTTTTGCCTTGTACACTGTCTTTAGTCATTAACAATTAACTTTATTTTCCATTTTGTGTAACATCAAACTTCACTTACAAATTAAATAATAACATTTTGGTTTTTTATATTGGTAGCAGCATGAACTGGACCTGGCAGTTGGTCAGTGGTGTTTGCATTGCCCAGAAAGTGTTGCACAGTCAGTGCTGGAACGGTTGGAAACCAGAAAGCTCTCATGCTGGGAAGCCTTAACAGCTAGAGCTGGTGCCATTTTTCATCATGAAAGATTAAACTAGATAAGGGAGGAAAGCAAGGTGATGTCTAAGTGGAAAATAAAAGCTGGACAACTGAACACTAGCTAGCTTATCTCGGAGGCAGTGGTTGCTATCTTGAAGAATAAGGAGTTTAGGAATTATTTCAGTGAATGTTCAAAAAAAGAGTATCTCCAGCTAGTACTGTAATTACTGTGGATTTTTAAACAAGCCATAGATGTCACAATTAGACAATGGCTTCAGTTGCCCTAGGAACAGGTGAAAGTGTATGAATTACAAACTGTTGCAGTGGGTTAAACTGGCAGTGAAGAACAGATGTTGGTGGCTGCTTGACTTGCTGTCAGTGCTGAGTGAACCTGGGCTGGAGTTTCTGTTGTCCGTTGACTTGCTGCTCTGCTGTTGTGGGAGAACTCAACAGTGAGTGGGTAAGGAAAGGCTTTATGAATCCAGTATGGAAGGAGTGGACAAAGCCATAGAGAACAATGTGAAAATAGAAGATTTGTTGTAGAAGTTGTATTCAGGACACTCACCTGCAGCATAACATGTCTAGACTTGAGGACCTTTGTCCAAATAATATTTTTGTCTATAGGACTATTTTATTATGTAAAGTTGATCAAGCACAGAAGAGGCTTTTGAACCAGTCTTCCATCTTCCAATTGATTCCTTCTTTTGACTGTGCTTGGAACTCCTTTTATTTCTATTTTTTTGTTTGTTTGTTTGTTTTTATTATTTAAAGATTTTTGGGTATGTCCACACAGAATTTTTTTTTTTCAACTTCCCAATTTGGAGAAACTATGCAATCATTTTCCAATTAAATCCAGTTCAGACATGATAAAACACATAATGCTGACCACCGCAGCTTGTGCCTTTGAGCAGCTTAGCATGAACTGGAGTGAAACAGATCTGTAGCCCTTTGAGACTTGGCTTTGCTTCTACAGAAAGGTGTTTAAAATCTGCATTAAGATAGGGAATAAAATCTTGCATGGGTGAGGAATGTTGATTTCCCAACTGAATCACCGTTACTTATGCACAGATACAGATACCAGCAGAATTAGATAATTGAATTTAAACACTTAGGATTTTATTTAATATTAAGCATATATTGTTCTTGAAACTGGGCCAGCTTGACAGCCCTGAACACACAAGTCATTTATCTTCCAAACAGAATCAACAGGGGCAAAAAGCAAGTTTCCCTATAGCATCCCACTGCTCTTCCTCTGCATGACAAGTCTAGCAGTAGCCCAATTACAACATGATGCCTTGTTTCACTTACAGATGTCACTGGCCAGGTAACCTCTTGCTTTGTGTCAGGCTGGGGCTACCTGCCCATTCCCTAGATGCGCTTGCCATCCATAGGAGAAAAGCTGGCTGTCCTCCTGGCCAATCCATCCACGTTTGACACGGTGACATGGAAGTCAGTCGGTTTCACATCGTGCTGCTGACCTGGTTCATGGAGTGTTCACTCTCTTTTTAAAAAAAAAAACAAAACAAACAAAACTTCCTTTTTGTGAATGCTGTATAATTTAAATACTCTACAGTTTACTGTTATATTTACAAAAGCTGTCTGTTTCTCCTCTGTAAGGCTGAAATTTGGGAACTATGTAGGTATCCTGCACCCAGCAATTGCTTTATGGTGTGGGTTAAGGCAAATTCATTTCCCTTTGCTTTATTCTGTGCTGGTTCACCGCTTTCTGTGCTGTTAGTAACTCAGCCAAGGCTCCTAATTTCAGTGCTAATAAGTGAGGTTGTATACAGATTTGTGGTGCAGAGGTATGAAATATGAAAACTGAATCTCCATTCTGAAACAGGCATGCACAAGCAGCCTCCTGTGAACTGCAAAGGAATTTTTAGATGAACTTGAATATCTGTAAGAAAGCCCCACTGCCTTGCAGCAATTAATTCAAGTGATTGGATGCTAGGAATGGTTTATTATAATTGCACACAGGTAGTAATTTATTAGGGTGGCTGTTTCTTTTGGCATATGTCAAGAAGGTCAGAGTTTAGACTTTTTTGGACATTAACCTAGTCTTCTGAAACTCTGAAGTTCCACTTTTTGGTCATTAATTTCATACATGCTGAGATTGTGACAATTAACCCACTTAATAAAGGTCAAGTTTCAATTTTTTCCAATTTCTGGAACACTTAACTTTATTCCTTCTTGAAAATGGGCAGATACAGAATGATAAATAGTTATTAAATGAGAACGAAGATGTAGTTCTGCTGTCAAGATACTATTGAACGGTTAGTAACAAAAGGATCAGAACTGCTATGGATTTGAAATAAAAGGGATAGCTTAAAACAGACTACAGGAAAAGTATAGATCACAGTAAGCTATTTAAAACTATTTCCACTAACATTCCTGTTAACTTACTCTACCTTAGCTTCTAATTATGCAAATCCATAATTTGCCCCTTTAATTTTTTTCACATAGACATGTGATTTTTCCCCACAGCTCTAAAGCAGCATCTAACCACAGCTGAAAGGCATAAACAAGCAAAGTGAGAAAGGAAATGGTGGTGGTGTTTTCAGATGACCACAGCCTAGTTATACTGCATTTTAATAATACCTGGATTTCAGTGAGCCACATGATTAGATTAAAATAAACCCTTGGTTCTGTGTAGTGGCATCAGTTCCTAAAGGATACATTGGTATGTTTGGTCTCTTAAGCTGTCACTTAAAAATTAGAACTGAAGTAAATTGTCATTTTTTAAACCTCTGAAAAGTATCTCTCAAAAGCATATTTATTAATTTTAAATTGCATCATCCATTGAAGAAGTGTTTGCAGATGAATCAGAAGTAGTCATTTTCTATGTTAATAAAATCATTGCACCTTTAGTATTGTCAGTGCTGAGTGATTTTTGGAAACCTATTTTTCACATACATTTTTGCATAGTTTTTAGGTATTGACTAAGATTGAATCCTTCTGGAGTATCGTTGCAGCAGTTTTACAGATTGACGTTGAACATGTTAATGCAGGAATGACACACAAATCTTTCAAAGAATAAGAAGCTGTGTATTGCAAAGAATAGTGTTTCCTGTATATTTTTTTTCATAAAGCAGTGTAAGTACTATTATGCAAACCTTAGAAATGGGGCTATTGTCACAAATTCTCGGTCCTGTTTTGTGGAGGCTGCAGCTCTGGGCTTCTCAAAGGCTCACTTCAAGTACAGGGCTATGAAGTATCTGGCACTATTAACATGTGCACCAGAGTAATTGCACAACATTCATATTCTAGTATCATCGCTCAAGATTAGATGAAATTATTCTCTCCCCTGGAAAAAAAGTGGAGCTTTTGAGTTTAAAAAGTGCAATACAGTTTGGCACTGAGATGCTTATTTTTCATGGGAGAGGTGTAGCTGTTGCTTTAAAAACTCTTGCATTGTCCCCAGAGCTTTTTACACACATGCACACACGCACACACACACACATGCACACATATGCACTTGGAGTACTCTCTGCCCCTTCTCCCTTTGAGAGGAGTTATTAGCCTGTGCTAATGCTATCTAAATGCTCACTAGTTAGTAGCAATACTTGTGGGACAGATGATTTATAGCCACTTGATTCAAAAGATTTTCAGCTAAAGCTAAGTAATCATTTCAAATGATCAAATATCATCTGCCACGAGAAGCAAATATGCAGCACAATGATAGTTACCAAGCTTACTCTCAGCAAAGTATATTAATCTTTTCTTCAGATTTTACTTTTGGGAGTAGTAATATTCTCTGACAGAACATTTCAGTCATCTTAAGCTGTGTTTCAAGAAGCAGCAGCATTTTTCCTCAGTGAAATGAGGTTCAACAGGTAGAACTTCAGCCTAAAAATGATGTGCAGGCTTTGCACACGATTTTGCATCACAAGAAATTAGCTAGCCTTTTCCTCTTCTTTCTCATTATTAAAAAAGCTATTTTTGGTGTTCATGTTGGGCAACTATATAGAAATAGTCAAGTTTTATATCTTGGCAGGATGAAACGAGAAGTATATGTGTCTTTTTTCATATCCTTGAATATCAAAACAAGACAAGCCTATTTAGGAACAAGGATTTTATTGCTTAACATATATTTGCATCACGCAGTGAAGATATTCGCTTTCATGGCACGTTTTCTCCCAATGGTTTCCAAATGCCTCGCAGCTCTCACAAAGCCGAATTTTTGCAGTACTTTTCTGAGATGAAGAAGGGGCTACAACAGGGTGTTAGAGCCTGAATCTGTGGTTCTGGCCACAAGAGATGCCTTTGTTAAATATTTTCAGAATCATGTGAAATAGTTTTGTGAACAAACTACAATGTTGTTTCTAGAAAGAGTGAGAAAAAGATGTACCTGCTACTTGTTTAGAACAAATGTTTATTAAAATAAGCAGTTCTTCTTTAGGAATAGAAGATCATTAAGCACTAGGGTTTTTATACCCCAGCTGTGGACTGGGGTAAGAAAGTAATGCTGTAACAGCGGTGTTCAGCCTCCCCCAAGGACAGGCTGGCCTTCAGAGGTGTCATTGTACTGGTTCTGATCAAGATTTCTTCTCTGGGTTCCATGATGGCAAATGTAAATGAAGTGTTAGCTTGGAAGGCACTGAAGAACACATAATGATGCAGTCTGGCCATCCTATTTCCAAGAAGATATAACAAGCCAAATGTAGACAATGAAGTCAAGGTGGAGCTTGTATATGGAAGAGTGTCTAAAGGCTTTTTAAGGTAAAAAGTAGTTGTGATACAGATAAAGTGATGAAAGATGCTGTAGGAGCATAGCTGGTTGATTTAGTGACAAAACGTTCTCTCAGGAGGGTATTGGTCTAAATTGCATATATCTGCAGGAAAGGATGAAATTTAGCATGTCTTCCTCATGTAGAATACTTCTGAAAAGATTGAATCTGTCAAAACATCCCTATTTTGATGTTTCAAGGCTGATTTTTTAAAGAAACAAAACCTGGGAAATGACATGATCTCTTTGCATTTCCCT
>NW_010322231.1:51255-79240 GCF_000700745.2 Antrostomus carolinensis
CCTACATGTTACTTGTTTTTTTTAAGTTACTTAAGTCTTAAGTGTTAAGATTTTCTTCCTCAACTTCAAATTTGACAAAATGGTGGAAATCTCAGAGATTTGAGTCTCGTGAAAATCACCAGCCAGGTAGTGCCCTGCTTTAGGGACAGACCCATTTCATAAACTTGTATGTTGTTAGCCTACAGAAAAACCACGTGGAGACAGCCCCAATCACAGTTCATAGTCAGCCGTGAGAGCCAGAGGAAAACCATGCCTCATTCACAAAAGCCACTTAAAATTTAAAACCTCTTATTTGAGTTTGAAATGGCCTTTATTTGAGGGTGTAAGCTAGTATGATTTAAAGACTTCAACCCATTTCATTGAAATGTTGAAACAAAGGTTTCAAAGGAATCAATATCTTAATAACTTTTTGTCCTTTGCTGCAAATGATCAAGAATTGAATATTGCTGCAAACTAAAGAACAAAACTGGATCTGGATTAGAAAGTTGCTTTTTGGTACATTCACCCTCCTCTATGTGGGAGGACCAGGGGCAGTCTGAAGGGCAGGGAACCTCAAACTGACCCAACAAAACATAGCTGGCCACTGATACTACACGTTATAGCAAACAAAACAAGAAACCCACCACTCAGGAGGAGTTTGAAAAGACAAAGCATTGGTCTTAATGCTTCAGATTTCTGTTAAAGGAAATAGACAAAATTAGGAAGATAATTAGTCCTCAGCCCTAAGATTACAAGCAGATTCAAATTGAGGGGGGAGGTAGAAACTTATCCCATGGGCAGGTAATTACGCAGTTGTCTAAGGAGAAAGGTTTTTACATTGCTTTTGATGCTGTTTCCATGCATGACAGAATGGAAGTTCAGTGGTCTGAGCTGGATTTTCTACATTCCTCAAAAGACCAGTCAGACCGAGTCTTTGATAACAGACTCATCAGTTTGGCAATATGGAGCCTGAGGAAGTGTGCATAAGATTCTGTCCTATTTTATTTGACAACCTTTTTTTGAAGATCAGAGCATACTTACAAATTTTACAAAACTCCTTAATCATTAAACTTACTGCATAGGCCTATAAATGGCTTTTGTAGTCTGCGTCAGTCTTTTCATATGCTGGGTTTATATCAGGTAAACTGGAATAAATGCAGGCTCCTAACTCCCACCTGGTTCTTGATATCCCCATGAACACATGCTGGCAAATTGAGTTAACTCTCTATCACTTGAAATAACTAAATAAATTCCCATGCTTTTCACCTTTCTGACCTTTTTGGTCTACTTGCAAGTCAAAAAGGAGCAGCGAAGTGGTATACCAACATCAGTAGAGATTGATACGACTGTCCATCATCTTCAACCTTCACAGGCTCCTAGAGAGTACAGCTGCTTTGGTCAGCTGGCATTTGGCTGTAGGACCTCACCAGTCACCAACATGAAAGAGGAGAATGTGCACAGAGCAGGTACCATTGGGGTGCTTGAAAAGGCTGGGATGAAATAAAGTAGATGATAGAGCAATAGTAATGAGTCAGTTAAAAATGTAACCTCACATAGAAGTGTTAAGCCTAAGAAGCCTAAAAAACTGAAGTGTGTCAATTTTCTTGTTTGTTAAGTTTTTTTTGGTTTTTTTTTAACATCTTTCATATTTGCGAGATCTCTAAAAACATGCGTGCCCTCTGTGGAAAGGGATAAATACAGTACTCACTGGAATGAGATCTCATTTTTTTCTGTTTCAGACCAAATAAGTGCACTTTAGAGATCATAGGAGTCTGTAAAGGAATTTACCTCCAAAGCTAACAAAGCAGCAAAGGAAAAAAGGGAGAATAGCCCTTGTCTGAAGCCAGCGGTTACTGAAATGCAGTATGTTGGCACTTTGAGTGCCAGTTTTTTTCCTTTGTAAAGCATGCTGCAGCGTTGTGGAGCAAGCACCTCGTGCTGAGGTGCAGGATCTCTGCCTTTGCTGTCCCTCTTTCTCCTTTCATTGACACACAGAGAAAACTACAGCATGGACAGTCTTTGTTGCATCATTCTCCATACCTGTAAGCAGAGTTTCAGATGTTGTACTACTGTCTGGTTCAGGTGGGTCATAGGAGAAGACGATTTCATTAGTAAAAATAAGAACTGCAGAAGGACTTGATGTTAGCTGAATCTCAGGCCAGAACTTTAGACCTGAGCTCTAGATTATTGGTTTAGCCCACAGCAGGGAACAGCCGACTCTAAATGTGCATCCAGAACTTCAACCATGACTGAGCCAAACTCAGAGGGTAGGTGCATCCCTGATTTCAGCACAAGTAGTGTCAGTCTTTTTTAGAAAAGGACCAAAACATTTCCTGTGGCCTCTGAAAGGTCTGGAAAAAAACACTAATTCACAAACTGTACTGTTGTGTTTCTGGCTGAATCTCATCAGGCAGTGGCTGGTGCCACGTTCAGAACACTGTTTCTTAATTCTCTCTCCTTCACTTCATACTTATCACACTTTAGAGTGTGAAATTTTGCAGTTCATTATGTTCTGAACTGTTATTTAATTGAAGCCCCTAATGTTCAGTCAGTACACGTTGCACGCAGTCATTTAAAATATTCCAGCAGTGCACATTTTTTATAAGTGGTTCAATTGGAAGTGATCAAGGTTTGAGGCTTCCAGCCTATAAAGGCTTCTGCTGTGGAACTGTGAAGTGCTGCTCTCAATAATTTCAAACTGCTTCCTAAGCAGGCCCTCTGTTCTGACTTTCTTAAACTGCAGCATGATTTCTCAGCACAGTGTATACCCAGAACCTCCATTTAATATCTCGCACAGAAAGGAGCAAGTTGCAGGATTTGACAGAGCCCACTAGCTGTGAAGTGTGGTGGGAAACCCTCCTCTCTAAACAAAGATGTTGGGTGGGAGATTTTTGTTTCCTTTGCCCCATCTTGTCCAGAAGTACTGGAACAGAGTGACTGCCCTTTCTTCTGCATGGTTCATGTCATGCTTGAGGCTTTGTCCTCAGTTCCGTGAGATCTTGTGTGCAACTGAGATGCGAGCACAGGGTCTCTCTAAATTGATTTCTTCCAGCAGAGCACTCTGAAACACCAGTGTTGTAAGGAGGACAGCATCCTAGAAGAAAATAGGAAAAACCATGTATCACAAGCAACTGCAGTTTCACTGCCCTGGAGTGAAGCCATGGTGAAGAGAAGATACTACCCAGGGATTAGGTGCAGCAGTGCAGCTATTTGAAGTTTACTCTGCCTGTATTTTGGACACAGCTGCAACCTGTGATAACATAGACTGCAAGCTTATGTTTCTTCCATTTTCCATAACCTGTGTGTTGACAACAAAAGGAACAAGGGGTGTGTCAGGGGATGGTTGTCTTCCATCTTCCCAAGCCTGGTTCTGCACAGCAAAGGAAAGGCTGTACTTGTGAGGGAGAAAATGGAACTCATCACCTCCCTTCTCCTGCTGCTCAGAGCAAAATGATACTTGGTGGTTACTAGCTGTCTGTTGTAGTAGGTCATGCTAGTAACAATGGTAGACAATGCTGTGTACCACATGGAGAAGAGTTTCCATCATTTTTTGGCATTCAAATTTAAATCTGAAGATGAGTCAGAGATTCCAGTTTTATTGAAAATGCTTGGTAATCTCTAGTAATGACCTAGTCTAACTGAAGAACAAGCACTCGTTAAAGGTCATTTATCTGAGAAAAGAAGAGTGTTCATTTTCCAAGTGCTGTCATCTTCTACTTTAATTAATATCAGCTGTGCATGCTGTTGGCAGTGGCTTCAAATATTGTAGCATGAGAAGACTGGACTTCCAGTGACATTTTTAATGAAAAAATGTAAATCATCTTTCACGAATGCTGTAATTGAGGTGTTCATTAGCTAACCCTGGATTGCAGAGGAACACCTATAGAAACAAGCTGAACTCTGTGAATCTTGGATAATTTTGTAGGAATGAGAAGTCTTGCAGACACAACCAAGTTGCTATCATCTAGGGATATGTCTGAAGAGGCATGGTCCGCATAGCCAAAAAGACCACAAAAAAGAGAGCTGAAGCACAAGGAGGCAGGATCAACACTACTGATGCTTAATGGAAATGTAAGACAAGTAGCTCAGGAACCTGTAGATTTGGGAAACCACTTCCATGAAGATCCTTATCCTGATCCTTTAAAGAGGTTGGTGAAAGCCCTGAAGCACAAGCAGAAGCTATTATATCCTTTCCAGAATGCACTAGGATTAACCACTCCCACTGTAGATTTATACCTTGAGACTGGAAGGGTCTGGTAGGTTATGACTTTGAGCTCCTCAGTCGCACACAGTTACCTGGTCCATAATGTGCATTTGGCTAAGACAAAGGCAACCAATGTTGATAAAAAGATAGGAAAAGATAGTGGTTCCATTGCTATTCTTGGCAGCTTATTCCAATGTTTGATCACTCTCACTTAGAAAAAAAAAAAAAATTCCTATTGCTCAGGTCCTAATGGTAGATTTTGCACTGCTTTGTTTTGCTGGATGCAAAAGCTCTCTTTCTAGTCCCTAGAAATTTCCATCTGTGAATATACTTCTATAGAATAATCTAGTTTAAATCATAGACTTCTTCTTTTGATGAGATAGGCAAAGAAAGCCTCCTATTGTACCTTGTTTCCTCCAGCCTGAGAGTCATTTGGTGTGTCCTCTCTGTGTTTCTCTAATTTTTCAGCACTCTTCAAAAATTTCTCCACTGGAATATATGCTGGTACTTGTAACATCAAGGTTGTTTATGGTGGTATTTATGTTTGTAATTGCCATTTTTCCTGGTCAAATATCAAAGTGTTTCAGGAGTCCTCTTTGTCTTAGTGCTTCTTGGAGCTCCCATTGAGTTCCTTGCTCATAGTTTGAATCACTGCTATCGATGATACAGTTTCCACAGTTCACAGGTGGAGTCTGTGTTCTGATTTTTAGACATCTGGCTTTGAATTCAGATGCATTAAAAAGTTCTCAGGTTTCATGATCCATTTTAGCAATAGGACCAGAACATAAGAGCTCCGTGATTATCTTCACTTATCGTGCCCGAAATTGTTATGTCTTTCTCAATTCTTTTTTCAGATTAATTTTGTTATTTCTATATGTTTTTATGTTGAGATTTTTTTAATCTTCCTAAGTTTGTGTGCTGCATGCCATGTTCTGACAAGAAGCTCTATAGTCAAGTTTAATTTCTTCTGGAATATTTTTACTTGCATAGATAAAAATAGGGACATGTTCTCCAGTACATTTTTTTGGAACAGAGATTGCTAAACTCCACACTTTTCATATTTAGTCATAATTTTAGAAAAACAACAGTACAGAACTGCTTGGAAAGTTTGTGAAGTTCAGCTCCAAATTCAGTTTTCCCAATAGTGGGTTGAATCAAAACTTGCCTCTCCAGGTACTTTCACTTTTTAGTGTGGATGAGGACAGTACAACCTGGGTGTTTATGGCTCTTGTTAAATATGTTCATGCTCAGCAGTTAGTTTGTATAGTCAAGCAGTAAGGAAGAACATTAATCATCTGCACTAGGCAATTCTTGAGGCAGACATCTCCTGGAAATGGTCTGAAAGAAGTGCCTCTGCTCAGCCAGTTGAGTCTCAGTTCGCAAGCTGTGTCAGAGCTGTATGGTTTCTTACCAGGGGCTGTGCAAACCTTCAGAGTGGAGAAGAGCAGTTGGACCCTCAAAGAATTGCACCTTCAAATTGACTTACAAGTCTGAAAGTGTATGCAGGTTTTAAACATCCTCATGTGAAAGACTGGTGGATGGCAGACCTCTGGTGACAGAGGAAGACTAAGTCAGATCTCATTTTAACAACTGGGAACTTCTGGAAGGGCAGTAGGAGCTGCTCACCTAAAGCGGTTTCTGGAGTTGAGGACTGAAGTTGCACTGCAGAAGCACTCCCTGTGGAGTGGGAAATTGGTAGGAACCAAAGAAAAGTGGGAAAGCTCTGATGAGTGAGGAAAGTTTTCAAATTCTCTGTTTTCTATCAATGTTATAGAATATTTGGATTAATTTTAAACAAATATTTTCTTGTATGTGTTTGCTGAAAGTAGCTTGGCCTGGATTATTGTCTACCTTCCCTCAGCTATCAGCTTCCAATGCTTCCTAACACACTGTGGAATGACACAAAAAGTGAGATTAGGTGCTGCTCACCTCCCACTGAAGGTGAGGGTTAAGCTCAGCCCATATACATTTAGTTCCTCTTTAACTCCTGTAGACAGCCCTTGTGTTATTGCCTGAGTTGCTGTATTGAAGCTCACCTGCAGAAAAGACCATAGCCATGAGTGACCTGAAGTCATGCAAGTAAAGAGTGGGGTCTGATCTGAGTAGGATCTCATCAAACCACACATGCATGGAGAAGAGGTGCAGGCCTGCCACCCCTCTCCATCCTGGGCCTTGCTTTTCATGTCCTCTGCTTCTCAGACAGAGAATTGAGAATTTTTTTCTCAGTTCCTCCTTTGTTTTCTTCCAGCCACCCAGTTGTGTATCTGCCATCACAGATGCTGTAGTCTTTGTCCTTCACATATGTCCTTCACACACAGAATCCAAACATAAACCCAAGACCTAGGCAATTTAGAAGTGTGAAGTATTTTCTCATTTTTTACAGCCATGTGATTTACATTTTGGTGTGCACACGTGGATGTCAGCTTGTAGCAGCTTATTGTGACATTGACAATGCATGCTAGTAAGTTTTGCAAAAGCTGGGGAGAGGAAAATGTAACGATAATTATTTGTACTGTACTGATGCTGCAGGCCACGGGCAGATTGGTGACCCATCAGACTAGAAACAAATTCCAAAGAACTCATAGCCTAATGGCCTGTCATTGTTTTATACATTCCACTGTTCCAAATCCTAATGACAAGTCAGCTATTGAGAGGTGTAAAGCTCTGGAAAAGAAGATTTCTAAATTAAAGATTACAACTCTTTCCAGTGTACATGCCCTATTAATATCCAAAGCCCCTGGTTCATGCTATGAATTAAATGAGATAATAATCTTCATTTTACCATGAGGCTGTATTTGTACTCAGAAGCTTGCAGTAAAGATCTAAATGACAGATTTGTATAGCATTTAAAAAACATATTGGAAGAAGTTTGAACCTTGTTTGCTTAGGATCAAGCAGAATCATTATTGGCACTCTGAGATGAAAATTGCTCCCTACTTTCCTCCAAAGCTTAAACCAAAGGAATAAATACTTTTTTCTTTTTTCTTTTTTTCTTTTTTTTTTAAAGTTCAAAATAAATCTTTAAATTTTGACTTGTGTCCATTGTAACTACCTTGTCTTTCAGTCACAGAAGTCTTAGTATTTATTTACCTTGGAACTGCTACCCTAATTCCCAAGATGGATGGCATGCTTACTGTGCCAAGGACAGACAGAAACCTCTGTGTAAGTGGGTCTGGTTTCCTGAAGCTACTGGTTTTCCTATTTATCTATAATCCCCTTCATAAACTCAAATTACAGTTTAAAACCAGTTATTGATGCTGCTGCCTGTACTTAGGAGTTGCTTCCCAAAGCCCTGTAGATATAGATGTGAAGAGTCAGTTTCTTCTTCTGTTGAAAATGGAGTTCTCCAGAACACCAAGAATGGTTCCAGAGATATTGCTGTCTTATATGCAAATCGCTAAGACTGAGGCCACTTTTATAGCAAGAAGGGAAAACACGGTCAAAATGCAGTGAATGAAAGAATATATCAGCACTCTTTGGTTACAGGTGCCATTAAAGAAGAAATATTAGCAAGCTCTGTGAACTGTGATGTACCCACACTGCCTTCACTTAAACTCCTTCTACTTTCACACTGCTTTGAGAATCAGCATTTGAGCTGATTTGTGTGGAGAGAGTTGCACTAAAATACATTTTTTTTACACAGCATGACAAGCTTGTGTACTCCTCTCTAGCAGAGATGTGTAAAATCCAGTTGAAAGCTATATTATGTGGACTTTCCTGATTTATTTTTTTAATGTGCAGATTTCAGTAGACCCTTCTGGTAATACAGCTTTGGGAAGTTTTAACATCTGTAAATACTGGAGTTGTCTAGGAACCAAGTTTCTTGGTGTTGTTGAGCAAAATTTAAACAACACCTTGCAGTGGCTCAGCTGATGAAATGATCACAATGTGGGGAGGTGATGCTGCCCAGAAGGATGCACACTGAGAGTCAGGTGTCCCAGCTCTTCCATTGCCCTACCCTGTGACCCTGAGAAAGGTGCTCTGTTTTTCTATACCTGCTCCTCCACCTATAAAAAGATCAGCATTTTGAGATAAGTGCTTTAAGAGTAGGTTACCGTCTAGAGATTCCCAGGAAGAACCAAGCTAATTTTGTGTCTGGGATGTAGCAGAATCAATCCCTGTTTGGTAATATGGTGGTAGGAGAGCACTGGTAGTACTGGGAAAGAAACACCTTTCAAATCTCTACAGCTTCTTCTCCTTGTGACTGGTGAGTTCAGGCTACAGTGCCATTTCATGAAATGAGTAAGAAATGAGTCTGTTGAGCTATGGCCTAAACTCCCTTCCACATTAAAACGGGCAACAGTGTAGTCAAGTGTGAATCATGGTACCACGTACCATGTTGCCACGTCCCACAACAAATAATAGAATCATAGAATGGTTTGGGTTGGAGGGGACCTTAAAGATCATGTAGTTCGAACCCTCCTGCCATCAGCAGGGACACCTTCCACTACACTGGGTTGCTCAAAGCCTCATCCAACCTGGCCTTGAACACTTCCAGGGAGGGGGCATCCACAGCTTCTCTGGGAAACCGGTTCCAGTGTTTGACCACCCTCACAGTGAAGAATTTCCTCCTATCATGTCACCACTGACAAAATACCACAATGGTACATTGTACAGAGAAGGTACTATGGACCTGCATTTCAGGAGTATCATCCACTTACACTGCCAGCCCAGTCCTGAAGAGCTGTACCTATTTGACTCCTTTGGATAAGTCCAGGGGCAGAAATATTGGAACCACTGGTTGTGGGCAGGCTGGCTTCTGAGAAGCCATGTGGTGCTTCTCCAGCACCAGCAACACCCCGTCAAAGGCATGCCAACAAAAGTGGTGCTTCTAATCTCAACACTTGCATTTATCTGAAAATAATTAGCTGAAGGGAAAATAAAACTCCTTCTGTCCTTGCAAAGCTGGGAGGAAAGGGAAGTGCATCTAAGATTGCTTCAAACGAAACAGCAAGGCTCAGAGGAACCAGAGACCTCTGCTTGTATACTGCATTCCTCACTCCTGAGACAAGTTTATGAAGGAATGGAGTGTCTTTAGTAATTTAATTTGGTTAATTTAAAACTACATATGCATAATTTATTTACAGAGAGGTAAAAACCTCTAATTCCTGCATTTATTATTGTAATGCACAGTATTAGAGTTACATTATTTCTACTATTGCAATCTGCACCCTGTCTGAGAGTGTTAGTGTTTTACACATCACGCTCGAGCAAGTGTGTTTGAAGGGGTTTAAGACTCCAATTCACATATACCGCCCTCCATAAATTATGTACATAACTTTCATTTATATACAAAGGAATTGCAGAAATTATTATACAAATTACTTTACAGGGTTTTCATTCCCAGCCATTGTTTAATGCCCCTTGTCTTAAAGCAAAAAAAACCCCACACACTCCACACTGTAAGGGCGATTTGGTTTTGGTGATACTGCAATAGTTGCCTTATGTTGAAGGAGCGTTTAGCTCATTGACAGCAAAACCAAGGCAACCCATCTTGTTGAAATTATCTCCAAATACAATTTATGCAATCTATTCATGTAAGTGGGACACTTTTTCTAATTCCAGCTCATGGGAATTTAATTGTCAAGTTTGAGCCTTTGTCAGGATATCTATCACTTTTCAAGGACTTCATAGATGGATGAAGAATTCAGTGAGGTCCAGATGTTTTACAGGGTTTGGCAACTAATTCTGACCTGGTCGTCGTGTAAAACATGAGCCCTGGAAGACCTGCCTGAGACAAAGGGAGAGAATTGATTCCAGAGCTGCCTTATTCCCAGGTAGCTTTAAGTTATGTTCCAG
Source organism: Antrostomus carolinensis (assembly GCF_000700745.2). Taxonomy (NCBI): domain Eukaryota; kingdom Metazoa; phylum Chordata; class Aves; order Caprimulgiformes; family Caprimulgidae; genus Antrostomus; species Antrostomus carolinensis. Next base: position 61,238 of record NW_010322231.1, read on the forward strand.
CCTGACCCAGAAGGTTTCTCCAGTGTAAGTACCAGCCCACTCACCTTTAGATAGCTGAATTTTCCCCTATTCGTTTTCTGACCTGGGCTATAATTCTAGCAGCCAGCTTCACTGAAGGCATTGTGTGTCCACCATAATGCTTCTCATCACTAATTCACAGTCCCTTGGCATGTATGAAAGCTTAAATTATTTCCTGCAATGTGCATTAGCTCGCACATGTCTACACTGAATTTCAACTTCCATCACGCTGTCTAGTCAAGTCTTTCTGGAACACGTCACAACTCCCCGTAGTCTTGAGTAACCTAAAAAATTCTGTGTCATCTGAACATTTTGCTAATTCACTATTTACATACCTAATCCCAGGTCACTAAGAAACATCTCTTACTACAAACTTTGGGCTGGCAGGCGTAAATTCTTAATGTGTATTAAAGCCATGAGCCAATCTAGGGCTATATTTTAGTGTGATTTATTTGATGTAGCTTTTAATGGCTTATCAGTAGCTGTTGAAGGCAATGAAATTTGTGGCAGTGTTACAGGTTTTGCTTTCTTGAGCTGGAGTAGCCATGGGAGACAGTGGGGGTCACATTCTGCTCCCCTGGACTAGAAGATAGCTCTTTCCTAAACCTGTGTGGGATGTAAGCCTCTCCCCTTCACTGTATTTTTCCTGTGCAGGGAGGATAACAACTCCCAAAGGCGGCAGCAGATAGTCATGGTGCAGAAGTACATGTCTATTCCAGGAAACTGGGTTGACCTATTCCCCTGACTGCTCAGAGGTGGTTGGCACAAAAGGAGGAAACAGGGGCTGACAGAGGCAGCCAAGAGCATGTACAGGGGCAGAGAGAAGGGGTGTGAGCCACTTCTGGCTGTTGCTGAGCCTCCCACCAAGTTTATCTCCCCTGTCTCTGCTTGTGCAGTGAAGCAGTTATTGACTTGCCCCTCAGAGTGGCTGCTTGTCTGCTCTTCCTGGAAAAGCTGAGGGCAATATGGTGATACTGATGTGATGTGTTGAGCACAGCAGGTGCAGTGTCTAACAGTATCCCTTGGGAAGGAAGTGTGACATGACCCCATCCTTTAGTGTGGGACACACCTCAAAAGATTTATTTAACCCACCTGGTTCCTCACTTACCATTGTAGAAACTTTATATTTGACTTTGTAAATACCCTGTTTCTTCCAAAGCTATATACTGTCAATACTTGTAGTGACAAAGAGGGAGGTGCTGTGCACTGTTGGTTGCTTTGGATGGGGTGGAGGGGATCAGGGCAATGTAGGTGATGCAGGAGATAATGTGGGATTTCGAAATTTTAAGAAGTAGAATTTACAGCGAAGGAGGACTCTCACATGATCTAGAATATTTGAGGGTCATGAGCTCTCCTGGCAAAGCCACCATTTTCGTGATGGAGAAGGAGACTATCAGTGTCTGCCATGATGTCCAGCAGCAGCAAAGAAAAGCCATGAGCTGAATGCTCAAACAGTGAGTTGTTGCCACTAGCAATGATGCTTTGTTGACAGCAATAGGAAGGTATATATTTCTGAGAGATACTTGTTGTTCCAGAATATGTGAAAACTTAAGTATGTGAAACTGATCTGAATTATGGTCAGCACAATTTGAAGTTTATCTGTGCCATCAGAAGAAAAGAGACTTTTAATTACAAGAACAATAACACTATCAAGCTGGGGCAAATCCTGTGCTTAAATCTATGCTGCTGACCTGGAGTTTTACCTGGTTCAGATTCTCGTCTTTGGCTAGTTCCTCATGAAATGACTTCCTGGGCTAGATGTTTTTGGTAGAATTGTTTTGCAAAAAAAAATTATGGAGGACGGGGAATTATTTGATTCTCAGGCTGAGCACGCTTGGGAAAATGCTGTTCTGCCCACAGCCCCTACCTGAACGTGGGAAGAAGGCCATGGAGCTGCACAGGTGCCTTTGCAAACCATCGCTCATTCATACTGTGGCAAGGGACCAGTGGCCCCCCAGCCACCAGCTCAGGTCTCTGGTCCTGCTGAGGAAACCAGCAGCATAACCCCCCCTCCCCATGCTGTCCCAGCATCGCACCGGGTGAGGAAGAAGAGAGTCTCTGATTCCAGCTTGTCAGCTCTACTGTATGGAGCAATGTTTGAGCGAACTTCTTCCTTTGGTGTTCAGCCTTTCAGACGTGGGTTGCCTTGATGGAGCATGCTTTGGCAGCGAGATAATGAGTGCTGTTACCTCTGGGTGGGGGCTGCGCTGCAGGTGCTGTGAAGGCATCTGCTTCCCTCAGATCATGTTCAGTCACCTGGTTCCCAGCCTGGAGGCTCTGGACAGATCTGCCTTAGATTATATCTCCAGCATCATCCAGCACCTCATCACCCTCTCCACCCTCCTCCCTATCCTCCAGCCTTTCCTCTCCCCTCCCGCCCTCGGCCACCCTCCTGCTGCCTTGCTGCCCCTCCAGCCATCCCTGCTCCCCTGTCTGCATTCCTCTCCGTCTGCCCTGTTTGCCTCTGACCGCAGCATCTAACCGACTGTGCCTTTCTGCGGACAGACTGCTGCAGTCACCTACCACTCTCCATGGGGCACTAGTCCCAGCAAGGGCTGTGTCCCTCCCACTCTCTGAGGTGGCTCATAACCCCCAGGGGCTCCTTGGGCATGGAGCAGTCTGAGGGAGCCAGATTTCAGCAGCGTGTCCCCCCAGCAGGACTCTGTCTGGGGGTTGGGGAGGCAGGGTAGGCAGTTTGGGGGTTGCCTTGTTCAAAAGGGCGAGACTGGGGTCTGTGACTGAGTGGGTGAGGCGGTGGGAAGGGCAGCAAGGGGCAGGAACCCTGAGGAGCAGGGTGCGCTCCAGCCTGGAGGCTGTTTGGGAGCTGTGGTTTCAGGTGCGAGCTCAACCATAAAACAAAGTGCCTCCAGCACTGCCTTGTCAGGGCATGGAAATGCAGCCAGCTCCTGCTCAGGGGTAACATAAAGTCCCTCTTCTTCCCATGGCACCCAGGCCAGGCCTGCCCCTATTTGCTTTGCAGAAGGCTGGGAGCCCTGGAGGGAGCCCAGCCCTGGAGGGAACACAGCTGCCAGGCTGTGGGTCCCGTAAGCAGGAGCTCTGCTCATCCCCTCTGCCCCGCAGAGCTGGGGGGACTCAGCCATCTGGGCTCCCCCAGATCCCCTAAGCCGTGCAGTGCAATGGGTGTTTGCCTGGAGCTGGGGCTTTCACTGCACTTGGGTTTTGTTAGAGGAGGAGGAGTTTCTCTCTTGACATTTTCACAGCTCCGGAAGGAACAGGAGGGATTGATGACTCTGAGCACAGCAAAGACAAAGAGGTGATCCTGCCCTACTGGGCTTTGATAAACCCAGGCAACCAGCCACCACTTGTTCTTACAATCCCTCCCACATATGCACAAGAAACACTATTGCAGGGCTTTCTCAACATTAATGCATGCTTATTAACTGACGTGCCTTTGTTTTCTATTTAAAATCTTGTTTCTAAACCTCTCCTTAAAACTCACCATATAGATGCACGCACATACATATTTTTCTGTCAAAGAAATCAGATCTGTAACATTTGAAAGGAAAAGAAAAGTACCATTTTAAACTAAATTTATTTTTTTCTTTTCAGCATTTTCTGTTACCAAATTACTCTTCAGCTATTAATTTCACAGACATTGTGCTCAGTTTCAGTAGCCTGCAGAGGTCTGTTGAGGTGTGATTGGGCAAGCCTTTTGCTAGCAAAACCCTCTTCATCTTTTCCTCAGAAGCACAGTGTTTGTACCTTTCAAACTTGATACTGGTACTGAAGTGCAGATTTGTAAAGGTATTTTGGCATCTCCCTCCCAGCAAATCAGACTCAGATGTTTGGCTTTTCCAGTATGAGAATTTGCTCTTTTATTGGTTGAATTTTCCTTCTGTTGAAGGAATGGCAAATCTGAATTGACTTCTCAGGGAGCAAAATCACAGGAGCACAAGGCAAAATCCTTCACAAATACCCGCTGATTAACTCTCGCAGATGCCCAGCAAGAAAAATGCACACTTCAACCCATTTTCTCCCCAGAAACTCCAAGGTAAAGCAACTGTCTCAGAATATGAGAACCCACATCTAATTCACGGTGATGGCTACCTGATCAGATGTAGCAGCATGCAGATGGATTGAAGAAAACGTGGCACAGTGGCTTCCTAACAGGACTTCATGGTTCCCAACACCTGAGGGCTTTTTCAGAACTGACTCAGTAATTATGTGACCCGGACAGGACTAGTTTTTCACCATCACTTCTACATTTCACTCTAACTTTGCAAAATGATCAAATGATTGATATCTAGAAAGATCATGCTCTCTGACCTGCGTTCAGACTATTGCATGACACCACTGTGCAATTTCGACCTTTAGTGAAACTAATTGTGTTTGCTGCTGTCCTGCCTAGAGGGCAAGGGAGAACAGGACACCAGGACACAGTTGTGCTAATTTCTGGATAAGCAGATAATGAGAGTCCCCATACTGACAAATCCATTATACAAATGGAAAAGGAGACCCAGAGAGAGAGGGGATACAAAAGGGAGTGAATAATACAGGAGCTGTGAATATTGGGTCAGTGGGGATCTCGGCTTCAGAATGTCCTGCTCCCACTTGAGGCAAATAATCTGAGTATCTTTCACTGAGGTGGGAGTCTGGTGGATGCCCAAATCACAGCAGAAGCTGGAGCTCAGCATCTGTGTGTATTCAAAGGGAACATCAGGTCTGAGTTGCTCTGCTTGCTGCGTCCTGTAGGATGCTGCATCTGAACAGCATCATTTCTGCCAAGCACCTCTGTGAGGTAATGTGGGACATTGTAATTCCCGAAAATCCACCAAATCCCAGCAAACTGCTGAAATGCAATTGAAATAGCGGAATTCTGATGTGGTCAATTAACCCTCTGCTGCCTCAAACCCTCATATCTATGTGTCAATAAAATTAAAAGTAATAGTGCTGAATTGTTGGCATATCTGAGGGAGAAAGCAGCGACAATATGGTATGGTTTCTTATGAATTATTTATTGGGCGCTGTGATCAGAGCCAGGTTTAGCCTCTGCCCTGCTTTAGGTCATCACAAGTATATACCCCATGCCCTCACTCAAAGCATTAAGCAGCCATGCCAAAGACAGGATCTTTGCATGACTGCCTCTAGATCCCAACACATACCCGTGTAGCCCCTATAATGGACAAGCACATGTATTATTAAGCAGCAGAAAGCACTTGTACAAGGCTGATGGCACACATGACTTATTTACACTGACCTAAAATAGCAGCACTTTAAGTGATACAAACACAGAAGACTTTAAAGTGCTCCATGGAGATTTGTGAATACAGGAGAACCCTTTGGCTAATCCTGAAACATTGTTTTCTTAAAAAGTCAGCTCATTCTCTTTTAAGCACCTGCCATTACTTTCCTTACCTAGAAGTTACTTCCTTCATTTTTCCCTATATATTGGATTATTAGCGGCTCAGTTAATAACAATCCTCCCACTTTTGTTGGCAGATGCAGCCTTTCAGAGCTGACAGTTCCTAAGGGCTCAGGAATACTCTCCCGCAGGCTTGCGGGGTGGAGAATTCATGGGGTTTTCCCTTCCTTTAGCTGGGTTTCCTGATGGAGAGTGACTTTAAATGGCCCTGCTTCAGCTATGTCCACTGGCCAGGCTTGGCACAGGTTGTCCCCATCACCTGGAATCTGTCTGGGGAGGGGGGCTGGTTGTCTGGTGTCCCTTGGGAGATGTGTGTCCAGATGAGGAGGGAGGTCACTGCCAGGATGGCTGGGGAAGGCTCCTGGGGGTATGCCAGGAGCATGGGGTGAGAGGCGAGAACCAGTAAAACATTAAAATGTATATGTGTGTGTGCGGGGCGGGGGGGGAACCTTAAAGATTATTTAACAAAAAAAAAAAAAAAAATCAAAGTCTGACTTATATGAAATTTAATTTAATTTATTTTTACACCAGCAGCTGTCAGTTCAAAGAACAAAAACAAAGTAGCCATCTGTGCTTAATTTCATAAATCTACTGTAGATTGTCACATGATAGTGGAACTTGGACAAAAATGTGTCATGTGATTGGGTCCGGTCCCTTTAAAGTCATGCTTTCATATATAGTCTGATTTAGCTGAAGCTATAGGCAGGAGGCATGATCAAGCAGGCAGCAACCTGTCATGAACTGAGCGGGGTCAGTCTGACAAAAATCCTGATTTCTGGAGCTCGTAACACCTTCCCCTCTTTATGTGGCAAAAGTGTTTTGTTTGGTTTTGTTTTGTTTTAAATTCTGTTTCAAGCATTCAAGCATTCAAGCAAAACTATAAGCCTATTCAATAATAGCAATGCCTGTAACTTGGAATGTAACAGGAAATAACTCCCCTTCCCGAGCTGCAATGACATGGAAAAAGCAGAGAGCCAGGGAGCTGCACTGGACAGAGGGTGGTTGCAGAGCCCAGCAGTCTCACCTCTCATCGGAGACCCTTCCCCGGCTCTTCAGTTGCGAGGAAAAGAGGGTTTTTTTAAACCTCCACAGATCGCAGGTGAATCAGAGAAATGTAAAGAAATGAATTTTTTTTTAGCCATTTGAGAGGCAGGGCTAATAGGGAAAGTCAGAGTGTGTTTACTCTCCAAATTCATATTACTAAGAAAGTGCAAGGGAGAGAGATCAGAGGGGGTGTAATTAAAATACAGATCAAAAAGTTGCATTTTTCAATTTGCCATGTGAAAAAAAAATAACAATCAGCTTGTCATATTCTCATTAAATACCAGATGGTTGAGCATGAGTAATAGATCTCTGGCTGACAGAAATCTGCAAACTCTTTTCTTTGGAGAGTTTTTAACTTAAGCAATCCGACCATATCGAATAGTCAATAATGCTCTCAAGGTGAACTGATTTGTTTAGTATTTGCGTGCATGTATTTGTCTGTGCGTGCCGGAGCATATGTGCATGTGGGGTGGAAACAAAAGCAGAGCCTCAGAGAAAGTAAAATTAATTCTTAGCAGGTAATTTTAGCTTCCTAACACTTATACTCTTACTCTCACACTCACAGACACAAGAGTTTCCTGAGGTTTTAATGGTTTCCACCTTCTCGGGGATAATTAAGTGATGACCAACCACACCTACACTGAAAGGAAATGGCCACCACTCCTTTACCTAATGCAGCTGCATTACCATAAATCAGGTTGTTGCTCTCTCTCGTGTGGAGCCCCGCAGATCAATCGCTTTCTCACAGCGCTGCCATTCCCCTCCGGCGAGGCGAGCAGGCAGCTGCCAGCAGCCCTGACCCACCAGCTCAGCCCCAGACTAACTCCAGCAAAAGTTCTAACATAATTGCATTATTTCTCTGGTTTGTTGGATTTAGTTGTACAGTAGCACCAAGGGGATCTGGCTGTAGACCATCACTAAGACGGTACAAACAGCGAATTAACAAGATGCTTGTTTTCTTCCTCAAGTGATTTCCTTTCTCAGTGTGCAATATGAAGTAGTGCCTGGACATGGTCAGGTGGGGAAATTCAGACCTAACCGTGTCAGAGGGTGCTTGTGGAGACAACACGGGTGGCATCAGCATTGCCAGTCTTCTGGAGCCAAACCTTTATGTAGCTGGATGACTGTCTTGATCCCAAGTACAAAGACACATCCGATCGCTACCTCACTGGACTTCAGCCATTTGCGAGGCCTGATATCAGCGAAGCCAAATGACTGGGAGCCCTGAAAGGCCAATGTAATAAAGAAAGCATTTAAGCCTGCCAGCAACACATGGAATTTCAAAGAAATTCTCTGTGTTTGCAGAGGCAGCAGCCATTTTCCTCTTGCCTGCTCCAGCCTGTCGCGGAAGCAAACGCACGCTGATCTCTCTTGGAGACCTTGCATTTTATTTTAATTCCCCAACCCCCCTTCTTGCTGCTGTTTTCTCTTAATCTAAAAGAAGTCATTTTGAATGAAAGTAGATGATCTGATCCTTGTATATGGAAAAACAGCAATTACTGGCAAAGAACAGTCTTTGTGGTAGGAGTGTGGTAGCTTTATTCTCCTACAAGTTTGGGCTGGACTGCTGCTTAGAGTAATAGACATTAATGCCAGAAAAGAGCTTGTGAGGTTTTTTGGCCTACTCTTTTTTCCAGCAAGGGATTTTTCCCTACGGGATATTGTAACCGAGCTTTAATTAAAAAAATTAGAAGGCATTAAAGCAGCACAAAGTAATAGCCTCCTTCGGTGTACCTCACATTACCAACCAACCTGTTCATCTCAGACCTTCCTCATTCAACCTACTGACACATCTGTGTTCTTGGCAGATCCGGATCTCACAACACTGTGTTGTTCAGGGATACCTAGAAGTGGTATAGCTACATTAGCACAATAAATTAGCATGGGTAGAGCACCATGCTAATAAGTCTGGATTACTTCTCGTCCTCAAGCTAGTTCTTTCAGAACTAACTCACTTAGCACTATAATGTGCAGTGCAGATGTACCCACGTGGTGCTGTACTAGTCTTAGGGAATGATGCTGGTATTATGGGGAGCTTAGAAAAATCCATGGGCAGTGAGAACAGTGGAAAATATGAAAAGCTTGGGCTGTCCCCACTCAAAACTTTCAGTTGGTCAAAATAGTGGTGTTTTCTTTTCCTATGACAAGGCTCTTGGGATGAAGTTTGCATGCCACCGAGATCTGTAGAAGTTTTGCCACCAGCTACAGCAGTTCTGAAACTTTATCCCCTGTTTATTTTTCCTGTCAGAGTAAAAGTGTTTTCCCGGTGATAATAGGCTAATCTCTAAACTGTTGGGTTTTTTTCTTAAATTCCATAAGGTTCACCAGTTTCACAACATTTTCCTTATGCACTTTTTGTGTTTTTAGCAAATACCAGCATATATTACTGCCTGAATCACCTTTTTTGGGAATTGCCATCTTATCACACTAGCCTCACTTTTCAGCTGTTACTTTTTAAGGAGTTCATCCCCCATCTCCTCTTTTTCTCTTGGCTTGACAAGACTGTCAGAGGCACATGTAAGCACTTGCTTTCTTGATCCTGGGCTTTAATGATTAGCTGAAGGAGTTTCATATGCTCCTGTCATGCCTATTGCTACATCTGTCAACTTTCTTTTCAACACAGCAGACTTCGATCGCGCCTAGAGACAGGGTCTGCAGCACCTGCTCACAAAGGAAGTAGAAAGACAGATCTTCTGGAGCCATGGCTGATGAATTCACCTGGATTTTTCATATGGCTCTTGAGTCTGTGCTTCTCCAATCTGGTAGGCTTTACTGAGGGCAAGGTAACAGGATCCTCAGCTGCTGACATTGGCAGTGATTTCTGTCAGCTTCCAGACTGTTTGGCTTCTCTTTGAGACCTGTGCACTTTCTATCTAGCAGACCATGTACTTCCTCCTTCTGCCTACAGGTAATGTGGTTTTGGAGAATGGCTGCTGAGCCTCTTTCTGCAGTTTGTCCACACTGCCTTCATTAGGACAACACGTCCAACTACCGATACTCCAACAGGCACCTAACATCAGAAACCAGGAGGGAGTTTCTATATGGATTTAGTCCATCAACAGCTGTTCTATCTCTCAGGACCTCATGACCAAGGTCAGAGACTTGGGCAGAGTTGCTGTTTGCAGTGCCTGTCATCAGAACAAAGGAAGTCTTTAAGCTGGTTTTACCACCTTATCAAACCTCTGTGGGCGAGGCAGGAGAGAACAAACTAGTTTTTGGGACCACAGAGGTATACAAATCTGAGGGTAAACAGATATACATATAGGTGTCTGATGACTCGTCTGATATACCTGATTAGTGAGAAAGGATGCTTTTGAGGTTAAGACACTGGATAGGATTCAGGAAATTTGGATTTGGTTCCCAGCCCCGCCATAGATTGCCTGTGGCATCTCAAGTAAGTCTGTTTGCTTGTCCTCAGCTCTCTCTTCACAAAAAGGGGGCACAGGGGTTTCTAGCTCCTGGTTTTTCTTTCAGACAGACAGAGCAAGTGCACCGGTGCAGTGCCCCCAAACCCACGTGGGCCTTCATCTCGCTGGGGATCTGTTGATACCATCAGCGTGTGAATCACAACACTCAAGGGAAGAGAACAATGTATGCTTAATGCATGTATGCACAAACAATGAGCCATTCCAGAAGTATCAGTGAAGTATCAGAAGTTGGACACTTTTGGGAACAATAATAATCTTACTGGCATCTGTCTCTGGCAATCTCAAATTGTTAACCAAAATTTGAATCATAACAGGACTGAGTATTTTATTTCATGGTTCACTGGGCAACTAAGTATTTAAACACCTCCATTTTCCTTCCTTCATACCAATGCATATCCAGGTCCTGGCTGCAAGAATAACAGAACTGAAACAAAAAGAGAGCAAGACAAAGCTAGCTGGACAACATGGAGGCAGTGGGCAGCAACACTATTTCTCTTTGTTCATTTGTCATATCAATCATATTTATTACACGAGTCACTGTCGTATTGGTCACGAGCCACATAGTATTCATTGTTAGATGGGTCTGTGGAGATGGAAATGAACACCGGAGAAGTTCGTTGTGACAATTTGTCCATCATCCTGTTAAATTCAAATTCTCTCCTTGCTTGTTGCATTTCAAATGCAACCAGCCCCAGTCACTCATGCCTTCACACTCTACAGTAACTGAAAATGAACAGTATTATTATTTGCAACAGCAGTAGCATTAATGAGTGAGAATCTCCGGAGATGCCCTGTTATGTGCTTTTTTTGATTGATTCAGTGGTCTTCCTAGCCTTTTAATCCCTTCTAGGTTATTGGTCAGAGATCCTGCTTTGAGGTTCTGGCTTGCAATGTTTCGCTTTAAGGCTATTGTAAGGCACTCTCTCTTGAGTCTCTTTTCTTGGCAAACTCTTGCAGCAGCAGGCTTTGTAGGCAGGCTTCTTTCATTACGTAACCTTTTCCTCTTGATAGGGCATCTGTAGTACTGGAGGGAGGAGGATGCCTGATGCAGACAGGTTTCATCCTCCCACCCTATTTTCATGTCCATGCATTTTCTCCTCTTTAAGAGGACTCTTAATACTTCCCCTCGCTACTGAAGGTAGGTGGAGGAACAGTCAGTCTTTCCTATCCTTGGCAAAATATTTCTCCAGCTCTGTTACTTATTGTGGAGCAACAAGCACAAGCACCATCACTGTTGCAGTGGTCCAGGAGGAGCAGCAATGCTCCAGCTAGATTTCCTGGGCAGGTATGTGACACATCACACATCCACTGAGAGTATCAATAGGTAACAGCCATCTCTGAAAATGGGGTACATTGGATTGAGGCAGGAGTTAGTTGTACAAAGGGTATTTATGCCCAGTGTTCAGGTGTCACTGAGATCGCCTTGCTGAAAGCTACCCCAAGGGGAGCACTGGAGTGGATTGCTTGTGGAGATCATGGAGTCTGTATCCCCAGAGATTTTAAGAATAGCGATATGAGCACCTATGAAGGATGCTCCATGTATAGTTGATACTAAAGTGGTGCTGGAAAGCACATGGGATCACCTCCTGGCATGCTGTGAGTGTGCTTAGTGGATGGTGTGGGAAATGCCTTAAGGTCTTCTGGGAACCAGCCCTTTCAAAACTCATAGCCATCTGAGCCCATCTCCTCTGGAGCAGTGATTTAAACTTGAGTCTCTCACATCCTGGGGAAATATCCTCATCCTTTGGCCTTACAGAGAAAGGTGGGAGAGTGAAGTTTGGTTTATAATTGAATGCAGGTATTTAATTAGCTACAGCAAAGTAGATCAGATTCAGCAGAGACAATATTAAGTCCTGTTCCCAAATACCTGAGAGGGTGGTGGTGAGGTCATTCTCCTCAATGGGAGACCGAGGTTCGAATCTCTGCTTTCTAATCAGGTGTGTGGGCGAGGAGAGGGGAGGAAGACTTGAAAGCAGATTTTCTACCTCTTATGTGGCTAAGGGAAAAATGCCTGTTAGGGTTTTGGGGTTTTTTTAGTATTTTTCTTATCTCCAGGAGAGGATTTACAACCAGGACTCCCAAGGGAGATAGATGTCACCTTCTCTCCCAGTGGTAGCTGTGTAACTGCCTCTGCTTAGTTGCCTCACCACTAAATACTTCACACCACAAGGCCTCTTGTAGACATTTCTTATTCATCAGCTTGGGCAGCTTCTTTTTCTCCTCTCCAGCTTCTCTAATCCCATCCTGAGGTATCAGATTTACTCTCTGCCCTCATCCTGGGATGCCTGTGTCTCTAACCCTCGGCTGAGGATTCCAGTATGCATCGGGGTGGGTGGAAGTTAGGTATTACAACAGCATGGATTTCCTCTTTTGGTGTGAAACCTCCTTTTACCTTAACTGTGAGTATGTTGAAGAGTGAGGAAAGCAGCACTTCTGGCTGAAGCATGCACACAATTAATCAAGCCTTGTGATCCTATGACACAGAGCTCCTTGTCCCAGATCTTCTGTAAGGAGTTCCCTTTGGCTAAAATTATATGCTTAAGGTCTTTGTGCTGTTAAACTCAGCCTACTTCATACTTTCTGTCATCTGTATGGGACTTGAAGGAAGCTGGTGAGATAGAATGCTTGTACTCCTACTGCTGCATGACTCTGGTTTCATAGATCAAAAAGTTTTTCAGTTACCAGCCAGGGAAAGATAAATATATTTCTTTAAGTTGTTGTTTGTTTTTTTTTTATTTCTTAAGGAACAAGTTGGTTTTGTATGGGATGTTTCTCAAATTTTTTGTTTTGCCATGGAAATTTATATTCTCCCTTCTTAACACTTAAATTATATTTACTTCAGTGGAGAATACCCCCATTCCCACACTTTTTAACCTCCACTATCTTTCCTATGAGAAAAAGTAGAAGCAAGGAGGAGTAAAGCAGTGAAAAATAACAGGTTTGGCTTGGTTTTTAGACCTGTAACTCTCCGACACCTGAGCCTGCTTGATAAATAGAATCAATCACATTTTGTTATATTTTATTTCACTGTTTTCACCACTCTGGTCACTCTTCTTCTAGTCCTGGCATTTCAGGAAGAAGAAGGAGGAAGAGGAGGAAAGTGTTATACTTTGTTTCAGGACAGAGTTCCCCTTTTCCCTTAGCCAATTCAAAGGTTATAACAGCATGCTCCTGTCACAGATTCCCCCATAAATACCCCAGGCCCATCCCTTCCTGGCCCCACAGAGGTCTTAAAACTCTCTCCCTTCAGAAGGAGGGAGGGTAATTTTCACTGATGATGTGACACGTCTTCAGATTCAAAGTTGACAGTAGTGCTCCCCACATGTTGATATCCCCAGTCCTGGCAGACGTAGCATCGCATGTGTGTATTTCCCATTTTTATATGCATCACAAGATCAGGTTTTTCACCTCTTGCCAAAGGTGGTCCACAGGTCTTGTCACCTTCCAATTGATGTGGCACCATCTTCTGCAATGCCAGGCTATTCCTGTATATCATCTAGCAACTAACCTTTTAAGTGATGTACTGCTGCACTCTTTAATCCAGTAGCTGGTGTTAGGAAGGTCACCAGGGCTTCCCTTCTTCAGTTCCTGTTCTGCAGGTCTTCAGGTTAACCTTTCTAGCTTTAAACAAAAAATATGATGTCAATACGAATCATATTGTAGGCTTTGCTGGTGCCGACTGTAACCTTTATTGTTGGTTAATTGAAAAAAGTGCTAGAAGTATGTTTCAGAATTTCTGTTTCATAAAAATGTCTCCTTTGTTGAAGTATCAATTAGCAGTCATGGTTCAAAGTTTTTTTTCCTCTTGCATGCAGCTATTTATTCTGTAATAATTGTCTAGATTCTGACACTAAATACTGTATTTTCTCCTGCTATGTTTAAAACCCCTTCCAAAGGCTTCCAAGTTTTATTTCTTTCCCATTTTCTACAGAAATAGCTGGAGTTTGTTCATGCTTGGGGAGATTAATAAAACCATAGAGTAGATTGTGAAATTCACCCCAAACCAAAATACAATGAGCTCCATTCCAAGACCTCCTGCAGGCTCCGTTTCTTTAATTAAATATATGCCGAGGTTCCTCTCCATGAAGTAAATATATAAAACTACATATTTGAGGGCAATTATAAGCTACTGTATTTTGACATTTCTTCACTGCAAATCTTTTAACCTTTATTAAGGGAATTCTGGTTGAATGGATTCCTACTTGAGATATATATAGCAAAGAAAGCTTAATGCCTACATGAAATTATGGACAAACTAAAGAGAAATCCTAGGAAGGATGAGTAAATGCAACCCTGATTTTGGTCCTACCAAAGGCTGTGACCAGCAAAGGCTCATTGTTAGCAAGAGCTACATGGTGTACTGAAGCCCGGGAGGATGTGCGTGCGCACTGGAGACGCTTCACCTTTCTCTATTCACAGTCTGACTTTGCTGGTGCAGAGAACAACCTGTTTCCAGACCTATCACAGGAAAGGCAAAGAGATGGGGCTGGTTACATATGGTGCAAAGGCTGAATATGTGATCCCAGTTAGTCAAGGCAAAAGCCCTCTGCCTCTGCACTCTGTTTTGTTTTGAATGGGAGCAAGATGTCAGCTGGCTCTTTATCTTTGGTTAATCTTCTCTCTGTCAGTATTTTCTTCTGACAGTGGGTAGCTGAGAGGGTGAGATGTGGGTGTGAAGGTGGCACTGGGACAGGTGAGCAGGGCGGGATGGGTTGGAAATGGGAGCTCCAATGGGGAAAAGATACTGGGAGAAAGGGACATTTACAGGTGTGCTGGTACTAAAGGGGAGGACCCTGAGGAAATTCCTGGGGTGTTAGGTCCTTTCACCCTCAGGGATGGGACTGATGTGCTGCCAATGGCCGCATGGTGAGTGGGATGGCTGAGGCAGAGGTGGGTGCTGGGTGCTGCTGGAGAACCACCAAAGTCCTGGGGTGGGTCTAGGTTCCCACTCCTGGAGGAGGCCAGAGTCCTGTTGACCCTCACATCTTTATCTCAGACCATCAGGCCTGCTTGATCTTTTCCTAAAACTGCACTCAATGTCAGGGAAAAGAGATAGGAAACTTTTCTGGGGAGGCCATAAGAGGTGTTAAAGCAGAGGGCATAGGTGGGATTCTGATTCAGATGTGGCCTGGTGCAGTAGGAGCTCCTGCAGCCACCCCTGCAGCCACTGACTTGTAGGTACATTAATGTGGGAAACCCCTGTGATATGGGAAACATCCTGGCAAATAAGTCGCAGCTCCTTCTTGAGCCAGGAGACAGCAGTATGCCTGTAATTTGGCTATCATTTTGAGCAAACCCAGCAGTTTTCGAGAGGTGCTGGAGGCTGGTGGTTCTTTGCAAACTATCCACATGGTTTTGCCTTGGGTATAACCTTGAACTTTACTTAAACTGATGTTCTGTCCTAGAAACACAGGCCGACACGTGCTGCACTTCATGTACTAATAGACTCAAGCCTGTTCAAACCCGCTTACTTGACAGCAGGCTACTGGATGAAAGTGGGGTTGGTTCACTTATCATCCAGAAACAGAGAGCTACAGAAGATTTTTCTTACACAGCATAGAAGTTTCCAACTTCTTTTTTTTTTTTTTTTTTTAATGGTAATCATCCTACCATGGGAATGAAAGAGAGCAGGATAAAACTTGAACTTGCCATTCTTAGATGGTCAAAACGGAAGTTCTGTTTCCATAACTCCAACTTTGCCTTCAGATACATGTGCTGAAACTTTGCCATGGATATTTTTCTGCCTTCTAAGAAAAAACATCAGATGATCCATCTATAAGAGGATCTCTGACATCAATTGGTAATGGATACTGCACAGTAAAAAGACCCATTCTGAACAGCTCCTGCCCTGCACAAACCCTAAGCCTGTTTGGCCTGACCTTCTGTGGCTTTTCTTGCCTGCAGAATAACTTAAGAAATTTTTGACATTCCTGCAATTGTAACATCTGGGCCTCATTGTTCTGTACCTCTGAAAAAAGTGTGGCAATGACAATACATTTTGCATTCACATCCTCTTTCACCTGATTTTCTGCATGTTTTGAATCAAGATGCTCAACCGTAAATTTCTGCTGGTCATTTCTGGATGCCTTCCTGAGGGGCAGCCCTCAGAGTGAAAGAGGAAGATAAACCAGCAGAGTAATTTTGTGCAAACAGCACTGGGGTGCTGCCTTGTGTTGGGCAGGTAAACAGAAGAGGCACTTTTCAAAATATAGTGGAAGATTTTTTGGCACCCCATTAAAAACACCAAAATTGTGCTAGTATCTGAGTTGTGTTTTCTCTAGTCCCTTTCACAGATCTACAATAGTTTCTCTCTTACACATCACTAAGCTATACACATTAAGAGGCCTTGGGTGATTTGAAGAAAATAATCTTTCTGTGCCTCTTGCAATGAGAAGTTCTGTAGTTAAAAAAATAATTAAGATCCTTAGTATTTTACTCTTCTCCAATCATTTGCTTTTGCATCAGCTGCTGAATATACCATGTTACACAGTGTGTAGGAAATGCCATCAATGACTTGTAAAGTTTCAAAGGTCAGGGGTCATGATATCAGTTCTGGTGAACAAAAGCTTTAGAGGAGCAATGCGTGTGTCTTGGGGCTGGAAAGGGTAAGACTGCAAGGTGCAGTTGTAGACTCATTAACTTAAGGAGTACAGTGAAGCTTTGTTGTTATAATTTGATAGAGTGCCTGAAAACAAGCAAAAGATAGGTTAGTGTTTGGGAAGGAATAATTCAGCCTCGTGTGGATGCCTTTTATTTCTAGAGAAATGTGTTTCCCTTAGACCCTTGTAAAAATAAATCATGTGGAGCAGAGGGACATTGCCTGCATGCAGAATCAACTATTTGCCAAATGTTTTCTTTGTTTAAAATATGCACTTGTTAGACTGAAGCTCAAACTGCAAAGTTCAAACCAACACTCAAATTCTAAACAGCGCAGACTTTAAAGTCACTGAAGTCCAACTGGGAATCACGGCACTACAAGCAGTCCTGGAGTTAAATTTCTGCAGCAGCCTTTGCTTACAAAATATCAGAAGAGGTGCAAGTGCTACCACCTGTTTCCTTCCTCACCACTCCCAGTTTTCACAACAGCTCAGCGGTTAGTGTGCTCCGCCAAGATGGGGATGACCCAAGTTCAGTTTCTGGAGAGATGGAAAAGCATTTGAACCCACAGATTCTCAGGGTATCCTCAGGAGAGACTCTTTCAGTCAGTCACGTTAAAGGTGTTTGCACTGTTTTATAGAATAATCATCAGATGCTAGATTAAAAAAAAATAATAATAATTTGAGCATGTTGTTTTTTTATCCCAGGCAAGGTTACCTGAAAAAGGAGATGTGGGTACCAAGCCTTGCTCCAGGAAAAACTTACTTAGAGCAAAATACTTAAGCAGGGGTTGGACCTAAGAGCTGGAACCAATGTTTTTTTTCCAAGGTGAGCATATATGTCCTCACTAAGTTAGTGTCACACATGCTTTGTGTCCCTGTCTGACTCCCTTGGTGTACAAGATGACTGCAGGCAGGGCAGAACGGGCAGGGCAGGGCAGGGCAGTTACTGATAGCCTGGGGTTGTCTCCATCAGTGCAGGAGAGGCCATTCTTTCACATCCTGGAGGAGGCACATTAAGCCACCAGATGGAAGAGGGCAGTTAATACCCTACCCACATAGGTAGGTTTGATAGGCACATTTGAGGCCGCTTACTAGATATCCTCATTGATCAGGGGCTGTAATCATTGAGAGCCTTTGGGGGAATTTTGAGTGGCCAGATACACATTATTAGTTCATTTGGTTTAGTAACAAATTAAGATCTTTGCAGACAAGGAATTATTTGGTGAAATGGAGGGTTTCTTTAAATCTAATTTTTCTTGTGAATGAAGCATAACCCAGGACAACAGCTAGTGATAATAGCTCCAGTATCTGAAAACAGAAGCTTTATCATTTAACCTCTCACTGTTCATGGCTTGAATCCCCAGACTGGCACAAAGAGCTACTTCTTAGCAATTTTAAGGTGATGTCAGTGGGTGTTGGGCACCTAGATACTTCTAGGTTCTTGGCCCAAAGTGACTGGGTTATCCTGTGAACCAGGTTCAGTTTTCAGTAGGGAAATGCCCCATGAAAGATTCCTCTGTTATCCCTGGTA
>NW_010322231.1:79263-93510 GCF_000700745.2 Antrostomus carolinensis
CTTGATTTAAATGCACAAGCAGAGTTTGACTTCTTCCCTTACACTGCAGTTGATGTATAAAGTACCCATCTCTTCGCAGTATCTCCAGCATGGTGTGTAACGCACCAGGACTCAGCCCACTTGGGCTCCAGAGCTGGGATTTTTTCCTGCCACCCAAGTGGACAGTACTAGGGGAGAAAAAAGCAACCTGAAGGAAGGCTGCCATGCTTAGTGATGAAGTGACCTGAAGAGAAAGGACTGATGTGCCCAGCTGGGATTGACAGCTATCAGGAGACCCCAGTGGACATCCTCGGGGAAGAAGCTCCATAGATGGAGTCCCTGCCGAGAAGGTTCAAACAGCAAAACTGTACAGTTAAAAAAAGAAAGAAAAAAAGATATTTTTCATGTTCCATAAGGCTATGATTATGTGTTATACATATTTTTATTCAAGATCAAAGCGTTGTTTTTAATAGTTAAATATTCACAGATGCAAATGAGCTTTGATTTGCATAAAGTGATAATTATGTTATTCATTAGGACTTGGTAAATGTTCTGTTCAAATTCCATGATCTTTTTGCTTTAGGGTTACTGAGAAACAAGTTTATGAGTTTGAGGGGAAACCTATTGTGAAAGTAAATGGCGGAGTTTATTTCCACCAAGCTGAGATGATTTACCTACCTCCTACGTTCTCAGTGTGGCATGTCCAGTCTGGCCCATTATATCAGCTAATGTCTGTGGGGAGGCCCAGGGCTGCTGTCCCTGCAAGGTCATCTGTCAATGCCAGACAGGGAGGGGGAGCTGTCAGTCTCCTCATGTCATTGTGTCTTCCCAGCTGCGCTGCTGCCTGTGCTGCCCGTGCTGCCCGAGATGCTGGGATGCTGTGGGAGAGACCCATCTTCCCTCCCCGCCTCACACACAGACCCCTTCCCCTGGGTCAAGAGGAACAATGGAGCAGGGAGGACAGGGCAAGCCTGCGCCGAGCTGCAGACACTTGATAAATGGGTGGGCAGGCAGCAAGTGACAATATGCAGACAAGTGATATCATTTGCAAATGGATTCGGCAAGAGAAGCAAGAATATAGAAAGGGGGGAAGACAAAGTCAGGGGCACGGAAAAGGTTTCTCGTTAACCCTTGCAGGACGGTGGGAAATATGATAGCTCAGCTGTCTGGGAAAAAAGGTTGGGAATACAGTGTTTGAATCCCTCACCTACAACCCTGGGAGAGTGAAACACCCCACGAGGAAGTCACATGACACTAATTGCCTTCTTATAAACCACATTTTTAATATCTCTACTGCAGGCCTTCTCTCCAGATGCATAGATATGGGCATCTTTGGTTTTACCCGGGATTTACTTTGCTTAACTCCTTCTTTGGAGAGATTCCCACCCCTTTGTTTAGAAGCTGAGACCGGTGCCTCAGAATAAGGCCCAGTACTCAGACTGCACTGACCTCCCTCTTCAGAGACCGCAGCGCTGGCATCACCCCATGCAATGATGCAGCCCCATCACCCCAGTGGGTCAGCCTCCTGGGAAGACATCCACATCCCACTGGCAGGCCAACAGAGATGGGGTGGGTCGGGACTGCTGCAGATGCAAAGGGCTCTTCAGGAGGGGCTTACTGAGCCAGACAGATTGGCAAACAGGAGAGGTGCTATACACGTTTTAAATATCTGTGTATGTAAATACTTTGTGAAGGTCGGTCATAAGATTAAACCACTTCCTTTCCCCCATACCCTTTCTAAACAATGGTATGAGAAACACTCATCACCCAGTAGGCTGAATCCAAAAAGGACTGGACAGTCTACTTAAGATGTAGGCCCAATTTTTTTCATTACAGAACTATTTTGTATCTCTCCTAGTAGCTGTCAACCTCCATCTTTCTTCTATGTGTCCATTTTTTCTGGTGCTAGTCACACAGGAAGTCTGGCCACATTTTATGCCCATGTTATTTGCTTCCAGTGAACAAGAGCTGTGTTCACACACCACAAGATTTGCCTTCCTGTCTCAAGCCCAGTTTTGCTAGTGGAGTTGATCCTGCCCTGCTGAGCTCAGGCTCTCTTGGTGCATGCCAAGAAGGTCGGGCAATCTGTTTGGAGAACATGGCTGGGGATGGCTGCTGGGACAGAGCACTTTGGGACCATGGAGTTACCTGCAATCTTCTTACTACTCAGGTAGTGGCAGCATCACCTCTGCAAAGGAGCCCTATGCAGAATTTCTAAGACCATCAAGCATCTGAAGTGTCCTTAGCTTCTTTGTTTACAAAGACTGTGTCACCTACAGCTACAGGCTGTGTGTAGAGGAAATGCTATGAGTAAGTTTTGGTTTTATGTTTTGTTCTTTGTGTTGAGGAGGTTTTTAAGAGTTGGTAAGAGCTGGACAGATCTGTAGGTTGCTCCTTAGCTGTCACAAATTGTTCTCTTCTTACAATACAACCACTGTGATGCAGGCTTGAGGGTGTTTCAGGCATGGAGTCCCTGACTCATCTAAACTACAACAACCAGCACCCCCCTGTTCCATGACAGATAGCTTTGGCTTGCAGTGATCCCTGGTAAAATGAACTAGATCAGGCCATGATTCTTCCCTAGTGACATTGTCTACCAGGACTGTGCCACGATAGAGGTTCCCGGAGTGCAGTATTTCGTGTGATACACCCTCTCCTCAGTGTTTCCTGCCACTCTTGAACTCTGAAGTAATGCTTCCAGCTCTTTTCCTTGCAAAGGAATGTCATCTTCCTCTTTCTCTCTCTCTTGCTGGGTATGAGCTGTAGTTGCCATACTACAGTTATTCTATTTAAATGCACTAAAAATGCATATCAAATAGCTGGATCATCCATTAACTGCCTCATTATCCTATTGAATGAGGACTCTTTCTGACTTTTACTGTGGACATGGACAGGATGTATTAGAACTCGTCTGTCATTACTAACTTCACACACACACACACGAAAATCTAAATGGCCAATTCATGTCCACATCTGCTTTAATGTTACTTATTAACTTATGTTACCTATAACAACCATTAACACTTTTGGAACTTATTTCACTTAATTCCCGCCTTTTCTTCTGTTCTTTGGCCCCACATTAATACTGTATTTCTTTCTGTACCTCTCTCATTGTAAGGAGGATGGACAAGATGGCCTTTCCCATCTCTAATTTCTGTATGCACACTTCCCTCATTATGACACTCCTGCACAATAAAAGGCAGAGAATCAAGCTTAGCACTTGAAAAAATGTTATCTTTTTCCCTAGCTGTCTTGCTGTGCTGTTGGCCCTGATTTAGCCTTAACAACTGCACATCTGTTGCTCTCCAGGGCACTGAGGGCCCAAAGATGGGAGGAGGTCATTAAGGGTTGTACAGACTCTATCTTTAGAAACAAAATTGCACATCTCCTTTCTTACCTATTGCTGCCCTTTTTCTTTTTTAGAAGACATTTACATTGGTCAGAGAAACCAAAGGTATGAGTTTTACTTTTCTTAGATCAAGCACTGGATCTCTGACAATCAACAGTGGGGTCTTTTGCTTAAGTCTTTTTGTTCCAGAACTCTCAATTTCCCGTGGAAATCCTCACTTCTTATGCACATGGCTTCAATGCTGACGATGTGCATTTAGAGTTGCTTCTTCTACATGTCAACGACTAGCAATAGTAGAAAAAAGAAGTTGGTCTCATGGTCAAGGTTTTGGAATTGCATTTCAGACATTTGTATTTCCTTTGCTATTTAGTGTGGTCATAGGAAAATAATTGTAGATTTCTCTGTGCCTCAGTTTCCTCATCTGACAATCTAGGTTGCAAATTTTATGGAATTAAATTCCTTCTTCCTTGCTAGATATGTAAGATCACAGTTGGCTGCTGCCTGTTTCATATTATCTGAATTAAGGGATGAATTTGGGCTTATTCTAGACTGTTCTGGAAATCCTCGTTATGACATTTTTGCTTGATCTTTAATGTGACTGGCCTTTCATTTCACCTGAGGTGACTGAAAAGGAGCTGAAGAGCAGCTGAACAAACAAAAAACTATGTGGTAAGAAATCTGTAGTCACAGCAAGATTGAAAAATGTGATATTTGGACAAACTCTAACTACCAGTAAATTCTTACCCTAGCTGTTGCTTTATGCACTGGTCCTTTGGAGAAGCTCCTGGACCAAGAGGAGCAATGGACACCTTATTTGGATATCCTTGACCTAAATTACAAGTCACTAAGCAGTTCCATGCAACTCTAGCTATGAGATCATTCCGGGTGTTGGTCCATGGCTCTGATTTTGAGGCTTGTCAAGTCCTTACAATGGCATGACTTAGAGCTGCTCTAAAGTCACTCTTAACATAAGGCAGATGTCAAGGTAAATGCAAAGAAGACAGTTTTTATTGCAATCCAAATTTAACAGCATAGTTACTCAATTTCAAGACAGGTGGATAGAAATAGAAAAACATAATTATAACTATCTATATGTTAGATCACCCAAGAGGTGTCTCTCTGTTTCATCCAGCTCGCAAGCTGTCAGATGCTTATGCAATTTCTTGGCACAGCCCTTCCTTACAGAGAAGTGTAGTCTCAGGCTGAGCTTTCAGATTTAGGAACAGGTTTATCTTTACAACCCCCAGCCTTCCCTGAGGATCCATTCTGAATCTGGTATCTATGCAGGATAAATGCTCCCTTCTGCCTTGCAGAGCAGGGGATCAGCCCTTAGCATATGACTTCTTTATACACCAAGACCGACATTTTGTGTAACCACCTATACTTTATTCAACCTTACTTCTACAAAGAAAGAGATGAGAATAGTGTGCATAGTGCTTTCCAATTTCTCATCAAGATCAGACATGATGATAAGTAACCACTTCGGAGTGATAGTAGGTGTTAGCTGGGGTGAATGAACCTTGGGCTGGGCTCTGAGGCATTCTGGGGCAAGGAATTTCAGTGCTCTGGATATTACTGACTAATGATAAAGAGACTTACATTCCTGAACCCATCCTTTTATTTTGTATCCGTTTAATTTTAATCTTAATTTATTATAAACAGGGAAAAAAAAAACCACCCCAAACATATTCAAACCTCTACAAAGGCAGAAGGTTCTGGTTTTAATATTCAAATATGTCATTTGCAATAAACTTTATGGCTTTGTCATATACTCTCAATAAATGACTTCTAAGATTGATTAAAGACCTTAGCTTTGCTTCACATGTTAATCAATCTCACCAGCCAATTAGAGCTCTGGTGCTAGAGAGCAACAGAGATCATCTCTTAGCTATATACGGCAGCATTTATTGTGCAAGCCAAACCTTTATGACCTAATACTGGTGGAGGAACTCAAGACAGTTTATGGGAAAAGAACATCAAAGAATTGCAAGATTATTCATGCTGATACTTAATGAATAGATATTTAGAAGTTCTATTTCAGAAGGGGTAAAAGCTAAATGCAGAATTAGTTTTCCTGAGCTAAAGCAGAATTGGTGCTAAAGAATAGCAGACTCCTACTTCTAAGCCACTCCACGTTCTTCCTTCTTTTTATGACTTGGAGTATGTCAATTAAATTTACTTCAATTTCACTACCTGTACAATGGGAATAAAACTACTTGGTTTTCCATCTGGATGAACTGAGGATGAATTCGCTCATGCTGAAAGTAAATGAAAAGCAAGACATCCGTTCCAGCGATATTATAGTTTCCCACCTAAACTATTTAACTGGAAATGAATCCGGAGCAATAAGAGCAGAACTACGTCAAGCTTGCAGGTCACTGCTTCCCGGTCCTGACTGCAGCGAGTGTGGTAGGCTATGGAAAATGAGCAGAGGGGGCTACAGTCCATTTTCTGCATGTCTCCACAGCTGACCTGCTTAGTAACATTTATAGCTGAGAGGCCACAAGCTAGACATGGAAAATCAACACTTGTTGTGTCAGTTCAGCTCAGTGCTGAGGCACACTGATGTGCCTGAGTTATACATGAATAAACAGATGATTTCAGCCACCAGGGCAACAAGCCCCTGCATTTTTCAGAAGATTTTTAACTCACTCTAAGCACAAAAAGAAATCCTGCACTGTGTAGGATGCAGTGATTAAGTGCCTGAGCAAGATTTGCCTTTTTAAGTGTGTGTGCCCTTGTCCTTTCACAATGGGTTGCCATGTCCTGATTGGATTCTCTGCATATTAATGTAATTTGAATAAATAACAGTACTAATAAATCAAGAGGTAAAGTAAAAACAAATACTGAAAATAATTGTAAATGTCACAAAAGTTCTTTCATATTTTCTGTGGTGAATATTTATTTCAAAGCACTTTGATATTGCAATGTATTGCAAAATACTTTATTTCACAGAACATACATTTAGAAGTGCTGAAAGATCAAATTCCTAGAATTCATCTATTCTTGAGGTGGATGCTAACAACATGTTAGTACTAGACTGAGGGCATTATCTGAGTTCCATGTATAGCCTGAATTCCAGACAAGACTGAAGCCAATTTTGTTTATGTTTCATCTTGGTATAATATCTTTCCGTCATTCAATTGTCTCAGTCTAAACACTGCAGGAAAGTTACTTTGAAATGAATGTCTGGGTGTCAGGGGCTAGTGACCTAATGGTATAATTGCTTTTGTAGTCTTTATTAGTTGAAATGTTTATTAGAAAGGTTACTTTTTATCCAATGAAAGATGACAATCTGGCTTTGATTGAGCACTGTTTGTTGTTTTAATATTGTTAGCTGTGTGAATGGGTTAACACACTTCTCATCTTCTAGAAGCTGAAGGCTATGAGAAATCCCAGGGGTAGCCACTCCTCAGCCCACATTTGCTGCCTTTGCCAAGGAAAGATCCCATAAGATTTCCCCCCCTCCATCACTTAAGGGTTGTGATGATTTTTAATGTCACTGCCTAGATGGCCTGGAGATTTTTATCTATTGCACTTACAGGTCACCTTAATATTATCTCACTCAGAGGGGGGAAAAAGTTTCTAGTGGGATAATATTAAGTTATACAGCATGACACAAGGTCAGACTCTGAGAGACAAGAATATATGAATAAAGCCAGTGGCCATGAGAGTCACCAGTGTGAAAAAAAAAAAAAAAAAGAAAGAAAGAAAAAAGAAAGAAGAAGAGAAAGAGGAACAAAGAGTAAGAGGAGAAAAGTGCTAGTGGAGGAGAAAAGAAGCAAGGAGGGGGGAAAGAAGAAGGGAAGATTAAAAGGGAAAAGGAAAGGATCAGGGTCAGAGCGGGTAATGTAAAGTCATCCTTCTTATCCCAATCAGCTGCACACTGTGTGCTCTCAGTGGCCGTGCTCATACTGAATTAGCTCCGGACTGTTTCTTTTCTCTGGGACTCCATCTTTTTGAAAATACATCATCAGTACAACTCCATCCTGAAGGCATATTACGCTAATGCATCATTATTGCGATGGCTGACTGATGATGCGCTGGTGTCATACATCACCAGAGCTGTGCCTTGCTCTGATGAAATGCTGGTGTGATACATAATCAGGGAGAAGCACACAGGTCCTGCTTCTGATGACTCCAGAGTTGTAAACTACCCAGAACTAAAGCTAAAGCCTTGGACAAGGGCAGCCAGGAAAAGCGAGCATCCCTAAGAGTCCAGAAACATCCTGAACCTCCTGAGAAAACCTGCAGTAACGTTGAGTTACATTAGTGGAAGTGCCTGGAAAGCTGCCAAAATCCAGCTGCTAGGCTTGGACAAGAAAAACCTTAGCAACATGGCAGTACTGAGCGGCAGCTACCACGAGCTGGAGAGGCATACAGCAACATCCCCTCCCAGCCCTGCCTGTGAAGGCAAAATCACAGCTTGGCCAACAAGTAGATTCCCAGTAAGGGAAGGGAAGGAATGGGGAAGGTGGGGCGGAGGTGACACCTGTGGTCAGGTGGCTGCCCTTGGCTCCCTTCCAGATGAGCATCTCTCCTCTCCTCCCTAAAACACACTCACACTACCTCTATGACCCCTGGGGCATCCCATCCCAGCCCTGCCTGTGAAGGCAAAATCACAGCTTGGCCAACAAGTAGATTCCCAGTAAGGGAAGGGAAGGAATGGGGAAGGTGGGGCGGAGGTGACACCTGTGGTCAGGTGGCTGCCCTTGGCTCCCTTCCAGATGAGCATCTCTCCTCTCCTCCCTAAAACACACTCACACTACCTCTATGACCCCTGGGGAAGCCAGCAGCTGCCTCGATAGACAGTCTTGCAGAATATGGCCCCATCAAGTGGGAAGCTGCATCACCCTGTTGTTAATCTGACTATTTGGGAGGGGGGTGGAAGAAGAATGGAAACTTGGCTGAATGGCAGCCTGAAACTTGGCATGAGACAGTCATTTCTTGATGCCCACACACATATGCTCTTCCTGTCCTGCAAAGAGTTTTCCCAACTATATGCAAAAGCCCAACCAGTTGTTTTGTACACACCTACCCTTACCTCAGCGCTTCCTTCCAATACAGCTGATGCACCTGCCTCACCCTCTAAGCCAGACTCTGGTCCTCCCTCTGCTTGTGGCTTCCCAGCGCCCTGAAGCAATTTCTGTCTCTGTGCCCCAGTTTTCCACCAGGCAGAATGGGACCACTGACACAAACTCTCATTAGAACTGTATGGCGTTTAGTGAGGTCTCTCTTTCAGATTGTTTCTTACAAAATGAGTCTGAAATAAGGCACTTTCCTCTGAGAGGATGGGTCCCTCACCTCACCAGTTGTAATTCCTCTGGGGATAAACACAACCAATGCTCAAGACAGTGACAGTCATCATTTCATGAACCGGATTCCTCTCTTAGTCTTAGTCTTTTTCCATCATGTCACCTGTGTAACAGTGGGTCTAGAGTACATCTGAAGTAGCTCTGTTGTTCAGAATGGAATTACTCCAGATCTACACCCACATTACTGAGAGTTGAATTTGCTCCAGTGGTGCGAACCAAAGAGGATTTTTACCAGATAGCTTGGAAATGTAAACTGTCAAAAATTAGAAAAGGCCTCAACTCAGCATATCAAGGTATCATTTTTTCCCTCAGTGTTGCGAAATTGCCGTGCACCTGCCATACTTCACATATCTTTTAATGGACTTAATATCCTGCTTTTTCACAAGGGAAATAATCCCATCACAAGGCTGCAACTATATTAAGGAGCATTGCTTTGCAGCGTTCATCATATAAATACCAAATTGGGCTGTGTGCATGGAGTCTGACATTTAAGAATGAATGTGCTGCAGCAAGAAAATCTGAGGGTTTTCAAGAATGAATGAATTTTGTCACCATTAAACAATAGTTTTGCTTTTAAAGCATGATTCCTTGCAAGTCATTGCTAGCTGCAAGTTCTTCATATTCCTTTGTAAATTATCTTCTAATGCAGAAGGCCCCAGAGCAGGTCTCTGAAAGATTAGTTTCAGATCTTTGAGAGATTCGTTGACAACTAAGGGTTCATCATCTGTAGGAATGACAGGAAGAGAAAGCCTTTACTGCAAAATCATGAGTGTGTGTACAAACACATACTCGGGAAGCTGGCTCTTTGCAAAATAATCATTGTCTCTGGATTTCCAATGCCTAATTTATAATTTCTGTATGGCCGTAGCCAGGAGCCAGAGTCACTGTCAGTGGGTCAATGGTAACAGGACTAACAAATAACTGCCACAGGATACCTCGAGGCAAATCAGCACCTGACAGGTTCATCCCTTCTGTTGAGGGTGGTGGGAGAGAGACTCGGCCAACAACTATGTCCTTGCCTTCCCTGCCTAGACCTGACAAGGATCTGTTCAAAGCTAATTATAAGACTAAAATAAAATTGAAAAAAATGACAGTTCAGTTCAGGTAAGCACTCTGAAACACAGATGGCTATGTGGGCTGCCCAAATAGCTTTGGCCTGCAACAACAGGGACTGCAAAATTAATCTGCAAATATCTACTTTTTCTGCTTTTTATCCTGTTAGAAGTCCTCTAAGAACAGTTGTTTCACAGGTGATTTTCCAGCACTGAGACTCACTCGGTTTACAACTCTGCCTTCCCAGTACTGGTCAGAATCAGCAGAGACATTCAGAAAACCATAATTAAAAGACAGTTATAGAATGCCAGGCAAGGGGTGGTGATGCCCTCAGGGGCAGACGAAGCAGGTGGCAGAAGATGGGGCATACCGGAAAGCACTCAAAGTTTCAGTCTCACACTGAGACATTTGCTTGGATTTAAGGGTTGTTTTAGACAGTGGTTTGTGTTGCTACTTGCCAGAACGCTTAGAGCTCCACAACTTTTTTATATCTACTTCATAGCTTGCATCTCTGTCCAACAATATAGGAAGACAACACAAGGAAGGTTCCTGAAGTTAGCCTCTGAAGGGGTCAGAAGTCTTGTACCAGCTTTGTGTCAACCAGAAATATCTCTGTGGAAATCAATAATGCAACTTCTTGCCTTTGGATTTAATTAAAGAAACATTTCAGGTTGCAATTTGAAAGCAAACACACACACCACCACCACCACCACCAACAACAACAACAAAACATTGGCTTTCTCTTACAGCTACTATCTCCCCAGTGCACTGGAAAGTGAGAGGGAGGAATCATTCTCACATAATATGTAGAGAACAATTTTTGAATGTCTTAATTATTTCCCATGTGCATAAAGCACTTCTATTGTTTCTTTTCACAATCTGTTTGGGGTCATTAGTAAGCAGATCATTTTGCCCACTCAGAGGACTGTGTAACCCTAGACTAAGCTAGAGAACTGCATGTATGTTTGCTGGTCCAAGGTTACCACTCTTCATGTTTGCTGTCTCCCCCATGTTCTTTGACAAATCAATTTATAATATGCAGCTCGAGTCTAGTTAAAAGCCCAGTCAAGTCTATGCAGTTGGTATGAAACTCTACAGCACTGCACAGATTATCAAAAATACATCAAGTCCTGCATGATCTTTGGTTTTTTAGTGGTTAAAAATCAAGGGAAATGTCAAGCCTATTTTCTGAAGTTACTGCTCCCCAAAAAATCCAGATTATTGTTTCAACTTCCTAGATAAAGACTGTCTGGGAACTCTGAGCCTTGGGCTCCCTGGCTAGTGCCGTTGTAAGACTAAAACTGGACTGAGGAGGGTCCTTGCTCAGCTGTGGAAGACAGAGCCAAGACCTTCAAGAGCAAGATGGTCCTCCGCTGCCAGGGCACTATGCACCTCTTTGCTGTCCTCTTACCAGCATTACTAAGGAAGAGATCCTTGAGTTAAAAAGCAATACAGCAGACTCAGTTTATTCTAGAGCAATACGCTCATGAGAGATGTAAGTCAGAACCTTAACACATTTCTTCTTATTTCCACAGAAAATAAGAGTGAGCATATTCTGAATTTCTCTGGATTTCCAAGACAAGTATTAATTTGACTCAACACCTTTCCAACACCAACACTGCACCATGTAGGTTCAAGCCAATTCTAGTCAAGTACTTTGTGCTTGGGAGTGTGGAATTCCTTTCCACCTTACAAGACATTTAACATGCTAATTGAGTTGTAGTCATCAAACCCAAAATATTACAATTAACGTTCAGTCTGTCTCTGCTGGACAACCTTCTATATAAGTTATGTTTTAAGATATTCCAAAGATACCTTCATTCCAAGTGGAGGTAAATAAGTGAGTGACACTATGGCGTAGGTGGGATCTGTGAAAAGAGACATCAGCTGTGGAATATCTTCTGGAAAAAGAAACACATATTAATCGTTGAGGTGTTTATTTATAGTGTACACACACACACACACATATATATATATATCTATATATATATATATCTCCTGGGGTTATTCAATCACATGTAAGTTAACCTCCCTTTCAGTTCTCAAGGAACAGAATAAGCAATTGAATGCTTTAAAAGATTTCCTGCTGCACTATGCAATGTCTCCTCATTTTCCAGTTTTACTACTCTGACAATTCTGAATTAGCATTTATTCATAGCAATTCCTAAAGTCTCTCCAAATGAATTCTGCACTGAAAGTCTATGCAAATTAAACTCTGTCCATGTTACCTTCCACCCCTATTTGCAAACACTGTGGGGCAAAGAGCTTTCTCCTGATGAAACTTCTGTCAGTCTGGAGCTGGGACAGAGAGTTTGTGCAATGGAGCAGCTTTGTCATGGTTCTCACTCCTGCTCCTCAGGACCCTGAGCACCCAGAGTGCCCTGAGCACTGAAGTTCAGGACAAACTGTTTGTAGATAGATCTGGCAGTGTTTGGAATGCAACTGCCTCTGGGGTGGATTCAAGACCAGTCATTTTCCATTCTTAGTAGAGAAAGTAGAATGTATATATTTTTTTCCCTGGGTGAACAGCAATAGGAGTTTGGTAGGAAGGCACAACAGATGAACTTGAGACCTATTTACATTTTGTTTTCTTCACTGGGGGAAGGAATTTATCCTGGTATCAGAATTACTCTTGGAGATGAGAACAAGGAGAACAAATTTGGGACTTGTAATTGTTAGACATTTCATTGCATTCTCCTAGGCAGCATCAGCTTCTGAACTGGCCCTGCTGAGACCTGTGGCCACCCTGGGCTCCTGGGTCTCTGCGGAACATGGCCTTCATATGACTACATTCATCAGATGTTGTGCCATGCTTGGTCACTGGTGGAGGCTGTAATCGTGGAAGCTCCAACAAACAAGGTTGTACAGCTATTTCTTAGACTTACAGGCCAGAGTTTGCACATCTACAAATGAGGGCTGCAAACCACCAGAAGGTCTTGCCAGGTTTCTTCAGGAAGACTCAATACGTTAATGAAATGGGCATGAGTCAAAGCATTTTGCAGTAAACACTCATGAGGCTGGAGAAAAAACCACCAACTTTTAACGAACTTTGCTTTTGAAATCTTGGTTTCTTTTCTTTCACAGTCAATAAATGTAGGAGATATCATGAAAGATCAATTTGTTGGGCAAGTGGAGAGAAATTTTCAAGGGGGTCCTAGGGAATCTGAACTTTCCTCATCAAACAAGAAGGCACTTTCTGAAACCATGGGGATGACTGCAGCTGTGCATATTCCTGGGAAGAATGACAAAAAAGTTGGATCTTCAGTTTAATGGCACATGATAGGGGAGGGGAAAACAGCATATGGAAAACCTGTCACTTTCATCCCTTAGCAGTATCATCTAATAACACAAAATTCTCCTCAAGGACTCTCAGGGTTAGGATTTATAACATGACAGAAACACCTTTCCTAAACAAAGCTACTGTGGAAGCCTGCTAAGTTATTTGGAAGATCTTTCCAGACAGCGAAGCTGCACAGAAAAGCTACAGGCATCCCTGGGATGGGAGGGTACAGGTGCTTCAGGCAGAACTGCCAGTAGTTTAGGACAGGAAGATGCTATATTCTTTTGGAACACATAGAAAGAATGTGAATTTATAAAATATATTTACCCACCCTGGAATTTAGTCAGAGCTAAGGAGAGAGTATTTTTGACAGCCACATGTGGTCACTATTCCAGCCTTATATCTCCTAAAGGCCCAGGTCAGTGGTGTCTGTGAACAGGCAAGTGGACTGGGGAGTTCTCCCCCTCATCGTGTGCTTCTGAGATGAAATGCCTCTGCATCGTTTAACCACGTACCGGGTGCATACATCTAACATCCCAACAGCTCTTAGCACACCTGTGCAGCCTGAGGTGACTACATAAAAGAAGCTAATAAAGCAGTGCTTACATTTCATTCATTTTATTCACCGGCTTGAGATTTCAGGGATGGAACAGAGCACAGCTGGCCTTTGGATGTTAAATATGCTTCATAAGCCAACACTGGTTCAGCACACAGGCAGAAGCCTTCTTGTCTCGTGGCTCTCCACAGGCAATAGAAAGGAAGTATGTTGGCATTCTCACAGCTGGCAGTGGGGCTGGCACAGAAGAGCTGTAAATACTGTGTAGGCATGATGGTGCAAGCTGCCAGGGTGAGAGCGGGTCACCATCCCTCGAGGGGCTCCTAGCCACCCGCAGGAAGGTACGATGAAGAGTGCTTTGCTCTTTTTTTAACTGAAGTGAAGGGCAAAGGGTAAGGTGGGTAACTGAGATGTTAAATCAGGTCTGGCTGACAAGGACAGATGCTGGTGGGAGTAGAGATGCACCTCAGGAGGCTTTGGGCCTTTGTTATATCACTGGAGCAAGGAGCTGCCTGTGGTTGTGACTGTGAAAAGCTCCACACTCAGAGACACTGTCTGGCCTGGGGTATCTCCCTGCCCTGACAGAAGTACCCTTGAGTACTGCTGTCCTGTACCTGTGCTGGTGCCTGGTCTGCCTACCTGTTCACATGGCAAAGGGAATCTTCCATTTCCATCCCGTCTGACTTGGAAATATGCACCAGGGTGAGTATGAGAG